>NC_060886.1:20863107-20868107 GCF_014805685.1 Silurus meridionalis
TATACTGTTATATACTGTAATATAATAATGTAATGTTTTTCTATGTGTCAGATCTCTAGCCTGCTGTTTAACATCAGCACCTCTGAGAAGCAGACCTTTCTTATCTTACACGGGACAGCTGATGGTAAGTGAGAGGCTCAATATTTCCTTCATCCCACATTATTATACATGTTTTAGATTAGCACTGAAATGTTGTGCTTCCTTAATTTTTTGTGCATTTATATTTTGTCCTGCAAGGTGTATAGTAATAACTCTATATACTATGTAAAGCAATGTACTGCCATCTTAACTTGATTTTTAATGTCCAGATTCAAAATTCTGCTAAACATTTTAGCCCTAGTTTAATTAAAACAAATATGACAGGCAGATTAAGCAGCCCAAAACTGCACTTGAGGGCCAGAATCACTGGAAAGCAAGCCCTAATTAAACCTTGTATCAACAATGCTAGTACCTCCAAGACATACATGTAACAAGCACTAAAGAACCTGATGATCTTTGGCATGGGAAACTAGCTCAGGTTTAATAGAGGCTTTCACTTGCACTAGATATAGCAACTGGTAGCATGCTGCAGATAGCATGCATGACCTTTGCTATGCTACTTGCAGAGAACATTTTATGTGCATGATGCATTTGAAAGCTTGGACATTTCTACTCTGGCTAATTAAACACAACTCAAAATAGCTTAAATAAGTTATATATATATATATATATATATATATATATATATATATATATATATATATATATATATATATATATATATATATATATATATATATATATATATATATATATATATATATATATATATATATATATATATATATATATATATATATTGACATTTATAGCAAAATAGCATAGCAAAAATGAATAGGTAGTTTATGGCAAACACATGAAGTGGACTGAATTTAAGACTCATTGGGTTGTAATTTTGTTTCACTTGTTCCTCATTTTGTGGATGAACCCAACCTTAATACAAAGCATCAAGAAAAGCAAACACTTGCAAGAAAGGTTCGAGTATCAATTATCTTCAAGTGCCATGTGTGTACATTTTTGGATATTCTTAGAAAAAGGTAGCAGAGAATTATACTAGACAGAAATAAAATCAACATTTGAGAAAGTATAGAAATATGTGAAAAATTCATCTTTGCCTTTAAAGAACATTTTCAGTAAGCACAGAAGTAAAATGTGGCATTTGAAGAAAGCATGGCTAATTCAGCTGCTATTCGAAAGGCAACAATATTTAGTGAGGAATTGTGTAGAAAAAGAGACTGTGTACTGAACAAGAGAGTTCATCACCGCATTAAAATGGCTGGAACTCTTCTAAGTGTAGTTTTAAATGCTTAATCATTAGCATAGTCTCAAGCAACCACACTGATAAAAAGGCAGTAAAAGTGATTAAAACTCAAAGAGAAATGACATATTCTAGAAATTAAATTGTTGTCAGAAAAGGGTGGCTTCAATAAACAATTCATCAAGCAATCGTCAAAGTGTCTTGTAACCCGTGCTGAATAGGTTCTGAAATGTATACAGATGCCATCAATGTACACTGTTATCTGTTTGTCTAGCACGTCTTGGAGAAAAGAACTCGAAAAACTGTAAAAATGGATGGGGCATTGATCAGACCATACTGCACCACCAAATATTTGTACTGCCTGCTTGCCATTTATCTTATTATCTAATACATATCGGATTTTATTATTTAATCCATATCTTTTAATTGAGAGTGCCAGAATTGTTTGGTTAGTTTTATGGCAATATAATAAAGAGAATGTATTTTTGAAAGCAGTTATTGTCAATGATCTGTATTTTAAACATGTTAGAGTCCTCTTCACAAAAAAATGTGATACATGTGATGTGAATGGAGAGATAAATCCCTGTTGAAGAGCCTTTTGGATATATTCATTCATGGCTTTATTCTCTTAAGTGTAGAAAGGATAGATTCGGATAGCTTTTTAAACTGAGTAAAGTTTAGAAGCTCTACTCTGCTAAACACTTCACTGAGGTCTGTGAAGCACAGGGGTATTGTGATTTCTGAGATGAGTCTAGAGGAATGTAATACTGTCTGTGGAATGTGCCAACATTTTTGCCTGCAACTATTTATCAATCTAGTGGGTCCTAGATATGGATGATGAAATGTCCTTACATGCATTGGCTATGCAGTTCTACTTTTTCTCAGCAGGTTAACGAATTTGATTGAGATTGATAAGGAAACCAAGATGAGGTTTCTCTTTGATCATGTTCTCCAGAGAGCCTTTCAGAAATAAATACAGAGAACCCTGTTTATTCCAGCTACGTGAGGCCGTCAATGGTTAAGGATTTCCTGGTAAATAGAGTTTTAAACATGGTATACTTAGAAAAACAGGCAATGGTCTAAAGGCTGTAGTGTGGCATTTGACTAGAAATTCTTGATAATAGCAGATAATGGCAGTTAAATAGAGCTAAGCAGATCTCTGCATGAAAATGTTATCGAGATGTTTGTGCTGATAAAGACCATCTCTTGCTAATAACAAAGCACTCCAAGTGAAATATTGGATCTGTAAGTGACATTATGCAGAGTGTAATTCACTTTATAGAATTTTTCACATTGTTCATGAGTTGCAACTGATCCACTTAAAAAAATTAGGAAATGAAATAAGCATAAAATCATTTGGCAGTTCTCTTGGCAGCTTTTTCTTCACTGATATTTTTTACACTAGGAGATTATTTTTACTTCTTCATCTATGTTGCAGCTTCTGTTCACTTCCAACACACAGCAGAGCTGGTAAAGCTGTTATCTCTGCATAATGTGAACTATACATTACAGGTCAGTATGGCAGCCCTCAGATTAGACCCCAGTAATAAATAAGTTTATTTTTTTCATGCAAATCGTTCTATAACTGTATACACACTCCCACTCTCTTTTTGAATTGATGTAGATTTTTCCTGATGAGGGTCATGACATCACCAGCAAACAATACATGCTGAGTTCCGTCATCACCTTCTTCAGAGAGTGCTTCCATGAAAACACTGCTGTCACCATGGAAACCGGGGAGGAGGACTAGCATCTGTGACTTAAGTTATCTCAGCTGGACTCGGGTGAGATTTAAGGACAAGATGGCTGCCATAACAAGCATCCTTGACATGGGTGACTTTATTCTAATCCCACTGGTCTCACTCCTACCTGCCAGAGGCACCGAAGGCTTTCTTATCTGGTGCGACAGTGGAACAGCCACACTGAGTCACACACTGTCCAGATTTGCAATGACTGTTTGAGATTTTGGAAGATCAGTTGTTCTGTGTCAGTAAAAACTACACTGGTATGAATGACTATGTTTACAATACCTATAGATACTATGAAGCTTACAATTAAACCAAATACCAAGCTCTATTTTTTATTCACTTCATGAATGCCAAATATGCTACAATAAATCTAATGATGAGAAAAAACTAATTTGAATACAATGAAAGATGTTTGAATAAAAGAATTATAAACAAAAGTGTATTATTTTGATTAAAATATTACATTGATTTCTGGACTGTTTAGAGATGCAAGGCTGTATAAACCCAATAATAAAACTTGGAATGGAGTCTGCAAAAATTACTGTCTGTAACTGCAACCCTTGATGAACATTAAGTTTAATATTAACTGTTTTAATGCAGTACTTGTTTGTCTCCCTGCCTCATTTTGTATGTGTTAGTGTGTGTACATTGAAGTGGAACATTGATGACTTTATATATGTATATATCACATTATTCAAATATCAGATACTGTCATACTGTAATAAAATGGAACTGTACAAAACAATGTTTTTTTCGAATAACTAATTTTAACTAAATGCTTTATTTGATTATGTGTGTTAAATATTTTCAATATACAGTATTTTGGCATATACTTAAAATACCTTTTTATACGTCCTTGGCGTATTCTGGCAATATACAATAACATTTTCAATAACATATGGCCCCCAAAATGGAGCAAAAATATTTGTCTGTGAACACATGAATATGGAGGAGGGCAGGAGTTCAGAGTGAACATGGTGTTGTTGGCTGGCTTATTGTAAAAGTTCAAAGTATTTTACTCCAAGGCTTTTCCTTATCAAATTGGATCAAAGTTTAAGGGTGACACATAACTGGAAAAGAAGACTCTTTCTGTAGCCAACTCCGTAAAATACAATTAAGTTTAAAAAATGAATAGCCCTTTGTTGAACACCTCCAGGCATGCATGGTTTGGTTTAAAACATTTTTGTACTGTTAGACTTTCACCACCATAGTTTCTGTATAAATACGTGTAATAAACTCTGATGTTTATGAAAAGAAGGTTGCATATTCCATGTATAACATCAATGAGTCTGGGTCAGTTTGGGTGAGCTGTTTTATTTATAGTCATAACTCGGAAAGGCCCGAACTTCCAACCTCTCTCCCGTCTCATTGCCCTGATCCCAACCAACCAAACCAAAATGAAAAGCAGAAAAACGGTAAATTTGAATTACAAAAGAGATAAACAATCAAATCAACACAGATATGTACTGCTGACAATATCCACCCTGCTGGCTAAACTACTCTGATATCTGATCAATCGTAAAAAATATACTGTATGTTTGTACTGGAAACACTTTTTTCTGTACAAACCGCCATCTCTGGAGTCTACTATATACACACACATGCACCTTTACACAGGTCCTGTCCACACTATGACTTTAATGACTGCACTAAAGATTTTAGACATAATAATTTGGTACAGAATATTCATATTCAGTTTCCACATTCATCCCAATTTTTTTAAATATAATTAGACACTGTTGCGTTTGAACAGTCTGCCGTTTTTCCCATTTGCACAAAAGCTACAGAAGCTTCCAGTATATCACACTGTGCCATCAGCATGATGTTCTCATTCAGTCTTTTAATGCGCTCTCGTCACCTTAATAATTTACATCTAAGGATTACAAAGAAAACAAACCGTCCACATGCTGTGTGACCTTCTGTGCTATTACCCTATAAGCTAGACTAATGATGAC
>NC_060886.1:20873107-20940607 GCF_014805685.1 Silurus meridionalis
GTGTAATTTATATACACAAAACTATTCTCAGTAGCTTACACAGAAGCAAAAACAACACACACACACACACTCTCCCCAAGCTGAACCTCTAAGAATAAACTTCAGTAAGAAAGCATTTTTTTGTCTGACTGAACAGCCAGACAGTGATAAATGATGACTTAATTTTTCAGAGACATACTTCAAAATAAGTTCAAATACATTGTTTTTTGTTTTTTTTTTACACAAAACTAGACCCCTTCTGCACCACGGCTGCCCCATATGGCTGAAAGTTTCACATTTTTAGACTAATTCCAAAAGCAAAAAAAAAAAAAAAAAAGCATGAACAGATGGCACCATAAACATTTGATATCAATGATGGTGTAAGTGGTGGATGTTAAAGTCACAATGGATTTTAAAAGTGCAGAAATATTACTGGTAAATCTTATCCACCTAATCAGCACTTCAAGGGAAGTCTTGGTTGTTTTGAGTAAGGCGAACAAATTAAAATCCACAGAAGACATTTGAAGAACATACTAAGAGTTTACCATCTTTCGGCTTCATGATTACAGTATTTAACACAATCAGTGTAAGTGGATAAATATCATCTTACTGTGTGCGCTGATACTAATATAGACAGCAGAGCTTTCCTCTAGTAGAAGGCGTTCAAGTATAAATACAAAATTACCTGCAGCTGTGTTCCTCTTTCACTCATCACAAAAACTCAATGTAAACGCACAGCATGGTAATGATCATTATGAGACGCCTCTCTTTGTCTCTCTCTTTCTCTCTCTCTCTTTTACACTCTCCCTCTCTCTCTCCTCTATTCTCACTGGTCCTGTACGCCATTTCTCTCCTGTCAATCTTAAAGGAGCAATAACATTTCTTAACCCTTACTTTAAAACTGCATCTGGTGTGATGAAAGCTAGGATGGCTATGAGTAAAATCCAGGTGCAAATGTTTATACACCCAAAATGAAGAAAACAAATGCTTCTTTATTTTCACTATAAAAAAGTCAAATATTCTCAAAAATATATTTGAATATACACTAATAAATAAACATTTGGACAAGTTTATAGGACTGGTGAGACCTGTGATGTTGTATGGTTTAGAGACAGTGGCAATGAGTAAAAGATAGTTGGGTTGGAAAAGGCAAATGTAGAGGACAGGGGGGTATGGAGACGGATGATCCGCTGTGGCGACCCCTAATAGGAGAAGAAGAAGACTTTTTTTTTTCCAAAAATTTAATTGTAATTTGTAGTTTTACACACAATACTTTCTAGGGTTTACACAGAGCATGGTGCAAAAAAAAAGAGTGGGAGTTATGTGGGCAAAAGTGCTTTTTGATAAGAGAGGTCAGAGAAATTGTCAGACTGGTTCAAGCTGACAAGCTACAGTAACTCAACCAGCCTTTACAACCATGCTGAGTAGAAAGGAATCTCATGTTGAACCTCAAGAGAGATGAGCTACAATAGTAGAAGATCAGTTTGGTTTTCATTTCTGTCAGCTCAGGACTGTAGTCTGAGGCTATAATGGGCACAGGCTCACTCAAACTCAAACTCAAACTGTGTGTGTGTGTGTGTGTGTGTGTGTGTGTGTGTGTGTGTGTGTGTGCGTCTCACAAAAAATGATCATTTCCATTTTTTTCTGAAAATAAAAAGAAAATCAATAATTTTATTTTTTAAGTAGAGGCATATCTTGTCTTTCAATGCCATGGGGGATAGAAAACTGCTTTTACAGCAGCAAATGCTTACATCATCAGCAGTAGTCCATAATGGCGTGAGTCAGAGAAGTCTGGTGGGAAGGAAATTTTTAGAGGCAGGTCTGTAAAAAGCAAGAAAAAACACCTTAGGGAGGAAAAACATTATGGGATTTACATGAATGATGACTGCATTAGCTGCTCTACAAAGAAATGCACCTGTCTATGTTTAAAAATCTATTAGCAAAAAGCATCATATGGATTCCTACAGGTATTGTACAAATATAAAATGAAAAGTTGTCTGTTAACTGTGAAATGAACATGCTGATGGTGAAGAGATATTTACCAAAGCGGTCAGTCTGTAGGAGTTTATGCTCAGTGATCTGGATTCGCTTGTATTTCAGAGCAGCTTTCAGGAGAGAGTTATTCTCCAGAATAAAATAATCTGGGCACACAGACAGAGGGTGGAAAAATGAAAACTGTTAAAGCTTGTTTATTTATTTATTTATTTAAAATCTTGATAACAGCAGCATGGTCACTGGTAAGAATTCTATTCCTGGGGTACTCTGTGATTTAGAAGATGTCTTCTGACCGTATATTCACTACAGGAATTTGCCTCCTAGAAGGAAAACCCATAATGGTGAGTTATCTGAGGTTTACAGAGGCCCCATTGCCACATTTAATCATAGCAACAACTGCCATAAAAGCATTAAATCCAGAGCAGGATGGGTACTGATGTGGTTTTCTTGAAAACCTAAAGGTGCTACTACTTTATTAATAAAAGAGAAGCGTTGTTCTTCCCCTAGCAATAACATATGCTGCATTACAGCTCACTGATTATATTTGCAAATGACAATAAAAAATAGCTAATATTTAGTTGCAAAAATACATTTCATGTAAGTAAAGAATTTGTGTGTGTGTGTGTGTGTGTGTGTGTGTGTGTGTGTGTGTGTGTGTGTGTGTGTGTGTGTGTGTGTGTGTGTGTGTGTGTGTGTGTGTGTGTGTGTGAGAGAAAGTGAGTGAGATGAACATGTAAATAAACACTCACTGGCTGTGTTAAGTGTGTGGACGATCACAGTGGGGGCTCCAGGTCCTAAACAGAACAGATAAAGCCAATCAAACAAACCTGATTTAGACTACAGATTAATAGCACAGGTTAAAGTAGTGTGTAAGTGTGTGATACTAAGCCTAAGTGCAAAGTAAGAACATACTCCCAAAAAGGTACAAGAACACGCATGAGTACCTGAAATGTGCACTTTGTGCTCCCTTTGTTAATGTCACCACTGACAATGGACATGTGCAATGTGAGCATGATCTATAGTTGTTTAAACTTGAACCACCGACGTTCTGATTGGCAACCCAGAGCTTTAAATATTGAACCCCCTCTGCCCCATGGGTGCATTTTATGTAGTCCTGTGTGCACGTCTGCTTGTCTTTTAGTTATTTTTATTAATCCTGTGTTAGTTATTAGCCTTATGTACATGTATTGCTTTTAATAATATAATATTAGTGGTATATGTAAAGATACATTGCATTTAAAACTTACTCTGGCCACTTAGATAAAAATGCAACCCATGGGACCCATTTCTGCTCTATATGTGTACTCTGGGAAAGTATATCATCACTGGGCTGTTATGAGTTCTAAGCTTATTAGGGGTGTGAAATCAATAAACCAATTAACCATAAGGAATAGGTTGTTTGTAAAAATTAATAATTGTTCACCAAAATATTTAATAGCTTAAACCTGACCACAAGAATGTTTGTATTGTGTTAAACACTGTGTTCAGAGTCATACATTCTTATTTTTCTTATTTATTTTAGATGCATTATTATACAGAATGTACCACAGATTCCTATATTCTTCTCCTACTTAACCTACATATTTTTTCGCAAAAGAGGATTATAAAACACAGAACACTGTGTGAGATCCAGGTCAGGTACTCAAAAGGCAGACATTTCACTGCTGCAATCATGTTCTTTGCACAATCTGTGCTAAGCATGCCTAATGTCTTTGCTCGGCTCGTGCTTCACCAAAAGCGCTTCACTTCTGTTTTCATTAAATCTGAGCATGTGAGTGCAGTTTCCAATTTTCATCCACATAATGCCCTGTAACCTCAAGATAATCATGGTTACTCAAAGACCTTCAGCAATCTCCATTTAAAAACAGCCGCAGCTTTCTCCATCAATGCATCGCATAAAGTTTCAGCACACAGGCAACTAGCCGAGAATTGCACCAAAGGATGACACAAGGAAGATTCATTAATGGCACCCAAAAAGGGCAGCAATAAAAAATGTAACATGACTATTTATTATTAACACTTTAACTCTTACAGATAATGATTACCCTCTGCCTAAGTGAAGGTTTTTAGGTGGAGGTGAGTTGTACCTTTACAGTGCAGTATAACGTGCTGCTGTGTTGGACTGAGGTCAGCACTAAAAAAAGTGCAGTGGGCTTTGTTTAGGTCACAGGTCAGACATCGCCGTGGGAACAGACCGACTGTGGACACACTGAACACAGAACCATCCAGTGACTTCATTTTTATTTTATCACCTCCAACTGAGCTTAACAAGCCTAGAGAGAAAGTACACTTTATGGAAAAAAGTTTGTGGACATGACCATAACATTTATCTGCGCTTCTTGAACACCCCATTCCACATTTAGTTCCCATTTGCTGTTATAACTTCCACTCTTCTGGGATTTTTTTTTTTAAGTGTGCTTGTAGAGATTTGTGCTCAGACACAAGGGTGTTAGTAAAGTCAGGTACTGGTGTAGGGTGAGGAGGTTTGAGGTGCAGTCAACGTTCCAATTCATCCCAAGTTGTTCAATAGGATTGAAGTCAGAGTGCTATAGTAGGCCACTCAAGATCTTCCACTCCAAACTATGTAAAGCATATCTTCATGTAGCTGGCTTTGTGCACAGACACGCTGCCATGCTGGAAAAGGTTTGGGTCTCCTAGTACAAGTGAAGTGAAAATCAAATGCTAATCCAGAAACACCTTATTCAAATGTGTGCCTTCAACATTGTGGTAATAATTTGAGAAAGAGCTACATATTGATGGAAAAGTCAGGTGTCCCAATACTTTTGTCCATATAGTGTTACCAAAAATTAACATAAAATATATTCTTTTTATTATATAATATATATTAACATAAAATATCTGTAAAGGTTGTTTTGAGTGTAAAGCATATTATATTTTAAAGCAGCCAGTCTAAACTGAAATCTAAATTTAAACAGTAAAGAACAAATCCAGACCTGAAGAGTTGTCGTCTTCTTGAAGATCCTTCAGTGCTTAGGAAATATCTGTAGAAAAAAAATCATGGCAGGGTTCAAGGACAATTTATTTATCATCAATTCAGCCCATTGTTGAAGGACTCAAAGCAGATTTTGGGTAAATTGGCAAATTGGGTATTTGTGTATTAATATAGAAGTGTGCATGATATGGAAAGACTCACATGGTCTGGGAGTTCTCATCATAGTCCAGAATCTCTGTCACTTCCCAGTTACCAGAGGTTAGGTGACGTACTTCATTTTGATCCACTCTACCCTGAGAAGAGTAGTAATCACCAGCATGATTCAAAACTGTACAAAATTCGAAATCATTTTATTGCTAATTAACTGATGTTATCAGACTACCGTATCCTTACACTAACACATCCATATTGATGCAGATCACATTTAGAATAAGCAGTACATCACAAGAAACACTGATTATATATATATATAATAAAATATATATTATTATATTGTTACATTATTATTATTATATATTATACACCCACCATTATACAATATAATAATAATAATAATAATAATAATAATATAATAATATATATTATTATATTATTATTGTTACATTATTATTATTATATATTATACACCCACCATTATACAATATAAGCAGAAAGAAAATCATTGATGTAAATTAAATTAGTCAATTTCTAACACAAAAAGTTTACTGGGCTCAACCAAAGAAGTGTTTCTAGTGATGTGCTCTTGAATGAACCACACAAGAAAAGCCTTTTACCTTCTCTTTTGGTAGCAGTCAGTTCCATTGAGCAGTTTTTAATTATTTAAACACCTGATTCAGTTCATCAAGGCTTTTAGAGAAGCTAAATGTTTGTGTCGTGCTGTCATTAAATCTAAAGAGCTAAAAGAAAATATTTTGCTGAATGTAGAATTCAAAGTCATACAAAGTTGGGAGTGAAGGCCATATCTTTTCTATACTGAATAATAAATCGCTGTATTTTGCAGTCAAGATGAAAAAGAATTATAAACCAAAAAAAAAAAGTCCAGTCCATCCTCTTTCTGTGACTGAATGCTGTTGCATTTTCTCTGTTTGCATTGTGGAACAAAATAGACTCTGGCCCATAAACCTCCTAATTTCTTTATCTGACGCTTTTAGTACAAATTTCAACTCTACCATTTTCTCAAAACTGCTGTAGTGAAAAATTTCACACTTCTGTCTATGAAAGTAATTGCCCATAGTCATCAAGACTTTCTAAATTTAGGTTTATGGTGGTTGTACCAAGCATTAATTAACCTCCACAGTAGATACTGGTGGGCTTGACACAGTGGCATAATATCATTCTTTAAAACTGAGAATTAGTGCATGAAACACACAGCACAGCTATTTAAAATGCTTACCTGTGTGGTGAACATTGCAATGTGATGAAACTCTCCCCGGCCACCCTGTTTTACAGGTACGGTCAAGAAGAAGCGGTTGCCATCCTGTGAGAAAAAAGGCTTCTGATCCTGAAGAGGGAGTGAAAGAAAAAAAATCACACATGGCACTACACAAAAAACTCTGGCCAGGTGCTAATGCTCTAGAGCTGTGTAGCACTCTTTAACTGAAGAGCACTCTAAAGGTAACACTCCTCAGAACTGAATACAGGGTTAAAGAGTGTGTGTGTGTGTGTGTGTGTGTGTGTGTGTGTGTGTGTGTGTGTGTGTGTGTGTGTGTGAGAGAGAGAGAGAGAGAGAGACAGAGACAGAGACAGAGACAGAGACAGCGGAATGAGAGAGATCTTACCTGTTTGGAGAGCCAGCGCTCTGATGTCTCCTCATGTCTCTAAAACACACAAACCTATTATTACCCAAAGATGTTTTGTTAGTATAGATGAGTGAGCATGTGTGATTTGTGTGTGTGTGTGTGTGTGTGTGTGTGTGTGTGTGTGTGTGTGTGTGTGTGTGTGTGTGTGTGTGTTTATATGTGTGTGTCTGTGTACCTTGTAGCAGGCTCCAGTGGTAGAGTCGCACACAGTCAGTATGGAGATATTCTGAGCTCGATTCAACCACCTGACTGCAGTCTTAGTCTTACTGATCCACTTCACCATCACTACATAGTGCTCCCTGTCAGCACAAGCAGACACACACATACACACACAAGCTTAAACCCAATCGCATAAAAAAAGAGTGAAATAAAGGGAGTAACAATAGTGATGTCTGACAACATTTCAGTAAATTGATTGATATAAAAGTGCCATCTTTGTCAAATTTAATCCCTAAATTATTCGTTTTCTTTCAATTTTACAGTGTGCATCTCCTGAGATACAGTATATGATTACACTCACCTGAGTTTCAGTCCATCTGGGGGTGTGAGCTCCAGGGTGTGTGCTGGTCCATAAAGATTCACCACAAACAGTTTGACAGTGGGGTTGGGCTGACCTGCCTTCAAATACAGCAACACACACACACACACACACACACACACACACACACACACACACACACAGCTGATACATCTGATATTGTTAATCTGTGTGTGTGTGTGTGTGTGTGTGTGTGTGTGTGTGTGTGTGTGTGTGAGATGTACCTTAGGGTATGGATACTGTTTGCCTTTCGGGTATGTGGCTCCTGTAAAGGTGGGTAGAACCATGTTGGGCACCAGACTGTCGTTCAACACCAGGAATGCCAAACGCTCACCATCAGGAGACCACCAGTGTGCGACATGAGTGTGCAAAATCTCCTCTACACACACATACACACATGCAAAATGTATAATGTTCATTGCTTGTAGTTACTGATGGCGTTAGCATAATCAGGCAATCTAATGCGATGATGAAGTGAGTGCCATTTTGATTAGACCCTTCATTAACACTTGGGTCAGGGCAGAATGTGTGTGTGTGTGTGTGTGTGTGTGTGTGTGTGTGTGTGTGTGTGTGTGTGTGTGTGTGTGTGTGTGTGTGTGTGTGTGTGTGTGTGTGTGTGTGTGTGTGTGTGTGTGTGCACGTGTGCGCATTTGTGTACATCAGCTAGCTGCTGTTAGACGAGTAATAATCTGAGCATTATCTTTCAGAGCAGAATTAAGACTTGTCGCCACAATTTAATTGCCAAACGTGAACACATAAACATTCAGTAGCGTATCTGCATTCACTAACTCATACTTAGTCACTTATTCCAACACACCCACACAAAACAAAGCTCGAGTTCAGTCTTGCAGAACAAATTTATCTTTAATCACTGTTCAGGATAAACCGTTTTATTTGATCTCCGCTAGATGGAAGATGCGATTGCTTATGCAAAAATTCTAACTGAATAAAAACATCCTTTTTTGAATCCTGATTAAACAAATGCCCTGATGCTGGGATCTACTTTAAGTCTAAAGCACGATTACTCTTTTGGGAAACAATAAAACTACAGTGAATGACCCTTGAGTATGCTTAGTGCATAACATCTCTAAAATTGGATATTCTTATTTAGGAAACATGCACAAGATAAGGCTTGTAATAAGCTTGCTGAAATCCGGCTATAACGTCTAAATCTCACCATAATAATAAGTTCCTGGCTGTCTGCTCTGCTTTTCCTTTACACAAGCTTAAGCTAGTTCAGAGTGCAGCTAGAAAAAAGAAAGCCTGGCATGTTACCTCAGTCTTATAATGTTTATACTGGCTTCCTGCTGTATTAGGATCCACAGTCATAACGTCTTGCTTATTATGTCTGAATCTCTAAATGGTTTAGCCTGGCTGATCTCTCAGAGCAGTGTATCCCAACCCGAGCACTTCTCATGGCTAAGAATAACCCGATGTTTAACATGAGGATCACTCATAGCTCGGAGAAAGCGAATCATGTTCCACAGAACACTGGGAGGCTATCTGTTTTTTAGGTTTTGCTTTACACTTCTGTTTGGGCCCTGAGTCCATATCATTGATATGATTGGTGCAGTGTGAAGGCTGTTTACAAGGCTAGGAGCAGTTATTTTCTGTTTTTTACTTTAATAATGCTAGGGAAAGGATTGGTCAGTAAGGTAGGTGAGATACAAAAAAAAAGAAAAACTTTCAGGAGATGGAAGCACTATAAGTAAGTAATTTCTGTGGTACTTACTAATATCTGAGTACATGCGCTGAGAGCTCTGTAAATAATGCATGTCTCATGCCAACTTGGTTTGCTGATATTCCTGCACAATGTCATGCCATGCATGCAAAAACCACTCTACATCACTTGTTTTGGAACCAAAGAAAAATATTAAAAGATGCTCAACACACTGTGTTGAGTGCTTGCTGTTTTGCCAACCTACCTGCACAAATTTTTGCTTCAAATGAGCCAAAAATCTGTCCTACCTGCATAGTGTAGAATTCAGGCCAGGTGTGAAACCAACTCTAAAATCACTATTAAAATATATAATAAAATAATCTGGCCTATTGGGAATTTCTAAATTTTATGACATTTTTTATGATATTCATATTAAGGTATATTTTCCACTGTTCAATAGTTTTTATTGTTTTATTCATTTGCTTTGTTTAAACTTTTAGAATTTGGATTCAAATTTACTATTAGTAAGTAAAACAAATGTAATTTCATACCTTCATACAGCCAGTCAGCTATGCCATTGTACACCACTCGTTCCTTTCCTGATGATGTCAGCCTCAAGGAGATGCTCTTCACATCAGACTGGTAATATATATTATTCTCAAAGATATACACCTACACACATAGGAGATGATATCCAGAGGATCAAGTCACATGGTGAAGGTTTTGTGGAGAATCAGTACACATGCAGCACAGCTCCTATTCTTTGTGGTCTGCATTATGTTTTTCTTGCTCTAACACTACTGATTTAACTCAGTAGCTAATAAGCAGGCGCTTTGTGAGCTGAATCGGGTATGTTCAAGGAATGAAAAGTACACGATTGAGCAGAGCACTGGGTCAACACTACATAATTGAAAATGCCCTGCTGGACAGAGGTACTAAATACAGATGCCTTTCCATCTGAAGGTCATGCTAACATACTGTAACAGAGCTCTGATAGCATTTAACACTCTGCAACCAAGGCTTTCTGCAGGCTGCTCAAATTCAGCTTAAAAGATTTCCTGGAGGGAAGGGACTATCAAACTACACATACTGCAGATGTAAGGCTATATCTGATGAGCACCTAATCCAGAGAAAATATGTACAAGTACATGCAGTTTATAATCACATACAGTTAGATGGTCTTTAACAAATTCAGAAAGCATTAATTCATGCAATTTTGGTAATGTCTAACTGCATAGGGACATTGCATATGACAGGATCACAAAAAAAAAAACACAGAATGTATTTGTATCAGAATTTATTTTGTATCTCTTACCAGCTGCTGTCCCTGCATTCCCCAAGCAGCATGTTGTAACCTGGAGTTAAGCACCTCTGGAGGGTCCAACTCCCACACCTCCCTATAACAGACACATATATAAATGCACATAAAGACAGACCAGATGCTGTTCTTTGCTGGGCAAGTCTAAAGGTTTTACAGCAACATGAATTATACCTGGTGTGAATATTGTAGATGATGTAGGAAGCTGTGAAGGAGTGTCGGTAAACCTGTAATTACAAACAGAAAAAAAACACAAAGAATAAAGAGAAGTCTGAACATGAACAACAACAAGAAGACTTTCTATTGCAAAAAACCCTTTAGCACTGCCTAGAGGTATATACATGCTTTGGATAAAGTTTGATTCAAGTTAAATATGCAAAACTGTTTTCAAGTAATCTATATACACCAAAGCCCAAATGTTTCTCTTACTGACATGGTTTGAATATTTGTGGTTCCTTTAACATTTATTAGAGAGTAGCTTTGTTCTGTTTTAAGTGTTTTTAAGTCTTCTAAACTTCTAAATATTTCAATGTCTTTCAGCGTATGTGCTTCTCTCTGCTTCAGAATAACAGATTCACATAAAACACCACATCCACATGCAATTTGGTTTATTAGCATTTGGCAGATTATTCTGAGTGACTTACATTTATCACATTTAAATAACAGATATGTGTTTAGGACCCAACAATGGCAGCTTCATAGCACTGGGATTTAAACTAATGGCCTTCTGATCATTAATCTAATGTCTTAACCACTGAGCAACTGTGCACTGTACAGGTGTGCTCATGCAGAAAAACAGTACACTGCAGCAGAGAAGGATGAAAGAATGAGAAAGCACTGTAATAGAAGATCAAAAAAGAACAGCCTGAATAACATCAACAGGCTGCACAATTAAGAAAACTGCTGGCAGGAGTTTTAAACACACACAGGCAAAAAGAAAAACTTATGATCCATTATGGAGGAATACAGCAGACTGACACCCAAGTCTGAAGAGTGGATTAGCTTCCAGATGGAGCAGACATTGGATTGGAAATAGGCTGTGTGAACAAAGATCCAGACCTGATAGGTTGTTTGAGCTCGGTTCTTGCTGCCTGCTTGGCTATGAGCCCTGTACTAGGTCAGATCAAAGAGCTGATTAATTATAGGCTCCTGTACAGACTCTGAGCAGACTGCTGATTGGATATGGGTTGTGGTTTGAGCTTGGATCAAAAAATGATTGAGTATCTGCTCCTCTGGGAGCTCAGTTCTGAAACCTGATTGGACTTGTTTGAGCTTGGCTTAGACTCCTGACTGGATCTGGATGAACTCAGAAAAAGGACTCCTGATTGGACCCATATGAACTCAGATAAAGAGCTGATTATACTATAGGCTCCTGTATATGAAAACAGATCAGATCAGATGGCATTACTTTTGAGCAAGGCCTTTGAAATTATTCTACCAAATACATTTTCCACTAAAGATTATGTTCCCAGCCCCAGGCCCACTGCTTCAATCCTGAGCACTGGTTACTGTCTGTATGGAGTTTTAAAGTTTCAAACAATATTACTGAGACCTGCTTCTACTAATGAATGCAGCTCATGAACAATTTCTGAGTAAATACCTGCCATAGAGATCAGAGGCCTGTCTCAGTCAAAAGTGCATGAATGAAAGAATTCAAAATCCGCACACATCTCACTAAATGTCTATTATGATCATAATCACATTGGCAGTCAAGAAGCACTGTAGTGGTCTATGGGTTTTGTCAAGATAAACGGTTAAAAAAATATTTCTGCACCAGACTCATATAATGAAGCATTAGTGGGCATTAAAACACGTCTATATTGTCAATATAAATGTAACTGGTTGATTATAATCTCAAAAATAAATTGCGGGAACTTTATTATAGTCCATGGGAGTATTTAAACAAAAATCTAATGCATATTAAAGTTTATTAGGAATTATTCATTCATTCATTCATCTTCAGTATTGCTACTGCTATGTCAATAAAATCTAAGGAAAGGCACAACTGCAGCAGGGGTTATTATGCACATGTCAAGTAATAGGATATAGAAATAGAGCGAAGAACTGACAACAATGATGTAGGGTAGACAGCTGCAGTAAAGAGACAAACAAAGGTAGACAGAAAGAGAGCTACAGTGATAGATACAGATAGAGTTGTGTGGGTGATTAAGAAAACAAAACTGCTTCTTTTACTCCCAGAGACAAATAGTGTTCTGAATGAGTCGAACAAAAAGTGCTCTGAATGAGAGATGAGGACACGAAAAGTCAACAGCGGAATGGATGGAGGGGGAGGAAGGGGGAGAAAATGGAATGGAATGGTGGAAATAAGAGACAACGCGATGACTGATGCTCTCACAGGAAGAAACAGAGTAAGAGTGAGTAATGACAGTGGCTCTGCTGTTGGCTTTGACAAACCATTCTGCTTAGAAGGAAAAAAAATATGTTGCTTTCTAAATGTATACATGATAAAGGACGATGGATTGCTTTGGCTGCTCACACGCTCTGTAGTGAAGACGAGCCGCTACTGTTTATAAGGACTGATTCATCGAATGCGCTACCAATTATCATTGTGGTCTTTAAAAATGCTGCAAAAATACAGGAAACATAACGATGCAACTGTTTCAACACAGACAACAGAGAACATAAACATTTTGAACAGGGTCATGTTGCAGGTGTCGATGTGGTTTAGAAGGAAGGTCAGTGTTTAGGGGACAAGCTGCAGGAGAAATGACTAATGTGGCACACCTGAGACCACACCCTTATTTGTTTCAAAACCTTTTAGGCTACTGACTGACTGACTGACTAAAATGCTACAGCTACAATCCTAAAGCCTACAGTGTTTCAGAATGGTACACTCGTACAATTGTTACAGTTTGGCAGTGACGTTAGAAAAAATAATGTTTTTCTTCGGAAAAATTGTGTTTGCTTTCAAATATTTTCACAAAGCCACTTACACAATGTTCCTGCAGAAAATAATTCTTCATTCATCCACTCATTTTTATTAACTCCTGCAGCTTGGACATCTAATCCACTATTTCATTAATTGCTTTATAACTTTCCAAGCATATAAACAAACGCACACACATGCACATCAGACACACATCCTTAAAGAATTACAGATTGATTAGTCTGCAGTGAGTGGACTGGTCTCTCTGAATGGAGGGAAGTGTTTATCAGATTAATCGCTACAGTAACAAGATTAAAGTGTGTAATCCTGGATGAGTTTAGCTTGAAACTCTCTCTCTCTCTCTCTCTCTCTCTCTCTCTCTCTCTCTCTCGCTCTCGCTCAGACACACACACACACACACACACACACACACACACACACACACACACACACACACACACACACATCCTGTTTCACTCACTTGCTCACTTTGTCTGAATCTCATCCTGTCAGATATCTCATATTAGCATGGAAATGAAAAGGATGGACTGTACTGTATGTATGTGAGGATCCTCATATTGTATTATGTTGTAGGTTACTGTAATTTAAGTGATATTTTAGTGATGCCTTGATGCAGACATAGACTAGGGAGATAACTGTCTACCCTGAAAGGCTGAAATCTGAAAAGCATTTTACTACATATATAAGATTTAAGACAGACAAGAACAGGAACAGCTCCCCCAGAGCTCAAATCACAAATATCCATTCACTTAAAATAAACATTTTAACTTGTGTTTTATATAAAAAATATATATATATAAGTTCAGTGATATTAAAACAAACATATTAACGGCATTGCAACATGAAGAAGAGCTATTTTCTTTAAACAATCCCCCCAAAGTAAGACAAACATGCACATACCTGTTTTACATCATAGGCAAAAAGCACATACTTCATATCAGGGCTTATTGAGTATTTAGTCGCTTTAAAAGCAACCTGGAAAAAAAAAAACACAAAACAATATTCAGGAAGATTATTTTTAATGATCCAGACAAAACACATCCACTTGATTTTACTATATGGTGCAAAATAAAGGAATGCTGCTAATGTGTTAATAATTTTGGTTAAACTATCAGGAAAAAGTAAAAAATAAGAATAATAGTTATTCTTATTATAGAATTAAATAATATTTAATAAAACCCCATTTTTATTACAATACAGTTAAATATAGACTTAACAAAAATGAGACGAATCTACAATCTTACAGTGACCACTTCACAAAAAAAACCTCACTTGTCTTTATGCATTTATTCACTCAATCTGAGCATAAAACAGAGCAGTGCTTAAATGTAGAGGGTCCAAAAGTCTAAGAGCACTAGTAAAAATGCTTCTATTTGCCATTATTTTTTAAATAAATGCTACGAATTCCACTACAAATGCATCATTAACAACAGCTTGACTGCATAGTAGAAGTGTAAAAAAAAATATTTGCATGGATATCAGAGTTTCTTTTATATTTGGTACATCCCCTTTTTGATTTAATGACAATGTGACTTGAGCTGGCATGGACTGCACTAGTTTGTGCAAAACTGAATGATCCAATTTATATCAAATCTATCAGTGTGTCGCCTGCACACACTCTTCAATAGAAGAGATTAACCCCGTGGAAAATCTGACCTATTGTTCAAAGCAGTTAACATGATCAATGGAACACATTTGTTTCATTGAAAAAAGAACTTGGAGCAGAATCTCAAATATTAAATATTCACTATATTTAACATTCATTTTCTTTGTTTTAAATATTTCAAACAATTTTTTTTTGTTTATTTCCTGTTTGAAATGATCTGTTAATTTGGTTAAGCACGGTCATGCTGTTTAATAAGGAATCTGCCTGTAGCTGGGTTCAGTCTTCTTTGGAGTGCTTGATATGATTCTACTGTTTGTGCATATAAAATCCCAAATATCTTTAATAATGGTTTTAATAAAAAAAAAATAATGGTTGGATCTTTTTGCTTCTCTACAGATACTAAAAAAACAAGTAAAACATAAGCATGTAAGAAATTCATATAAAACACACAGCAAGCATACAACTTATGCACAGTATTGTACATACAGTACATTTATATAAATAAATAAGAGTCTATCTCTGGAAGGTGTTTGTGTCCCTGAACCAAAGCTACCATGTAAACAAGGCTCCAGATGATGGAGTGTGTTCTGATCATAGAGATAAAGACGACTTAAACTCACAAATGTGCTGTTCATAAGGATGATCTCTGTTTCATTAGTAAGAATGTTGAACCTAATGACATGGCCATGGCGATTTCTGTAGATGACTTCAGATTCTGAAAAAAGAGAAATTGAGAGAAATAGAAACAGAAAGAGAAACTGTGTGAATAAGAAAGCAATTTGTATTTCTATGCTAAGAAATTAGCTTTATTTAATTGTTAATTAAAAAGTTCATTAAAATTACACCAAATGTAATTAGTTAGATTGTGGATGCTGAAAAAAAAACTAAAATAGCTGACTATATATATATAAAGATATCAAGTATACTATATATGTAGATTTATTACTGATGGTGGATGAGCATGAAAATATAAAAAATAAGTATACTGTATTGATTTTTGTACTTAACTTCAACTTCTGCAATACAGGTCATACCAGGACTGATTGTGTGTGTGTGTGTGTGTGTGTGTGTGTGTGTGTGTGTGTGTGTGTGTGTGTGTGTGTGTGTGTGTGTGTGTGTTCTCTGAGTTTTGAAGCAAACTTTAGTTGGAGAGAGTGGTGGAGTGTATTGAAGACAGAACTTCAGTCGATAAATTGCAGCCTGATGTAAGTGTAAGAGCTTGTTCAAGTGTTCAAGGACAGTGAGCAGCAGAGGAGAGCAGTGCAGACATGCCACACAGATGGTCCAGCACTTTCCAAGAGTTAAAGGGGATCTACATCTGTATATCTTATATCCATAACAAAGCACAGATTCTGATTTCCTTGCTTTAACATCTAGCATTTGCATGTAATTAGAACATCCCGTTCCAAAATGCTGTATGTGGTATACGTTTTTAGGAAGCATCTTTGCCATCAGATCTCCCTTATCGCTCCTGAGCACCTGTCTCTTTGATAACTCCTTCAGCCGTATTTTAACCACCTTCAAGCATTTCATTTTCCTTTGTCACTGTTGCCAGCTGCTTGTCCACCCTTGTTCTCAATCTACTCGCAGACCTCTTTCTAAATTGCACCTTTTTCTACAGCAGCTGTCCAATTTTACCCAGAATGCCTGTTTTCATTTCATCTCTTCCTAGCTCCAGGGAAAAGCATCATCTATTTTTCCCGATTGCAGACACTAGAGCATTTGGGGTTCTTCTGAGCAATTGGATGAGGTTGCTCTACAGTGAGCACGGACTTTCTTACTATTGCAAACATACAGTATGGATTGAATCTGGCTGATGTCACCACACTGATTGCAGTGTGTGTTTGCACTCCTTTTAGATTTCCAGAAAAAAATATTCAAACAGAGCTTCAAATTTAATGGTGGAAATTGTCTCGCACAGGCTATTACCGAGATGCTATGTTTACTTTTCAGTGACACTGTGATTTTTTCCCCCCAATAGGCATGATAAGATTTTTTAAATGTCACTATAAAAAGGATGATTAGTAGATTAAAAACAGCTTAGTGCTATGTGTCCTTTGCCCATTAGATAAGGAAAATACTCTATTCTTGGTATTATGACAGAAATAGCAATCACCTTTTAAAATACAGAAGCATCAGGCATTGAGCTGATAGATCATAACTGATCTCAAACAAAGGAATCCGATTTATTCTCAAGCTACCATTAGGAAAAAAGACACTGTTCCATGAGAAGGAGCACCAAATGCCACCTAAACAGATACACTTCACAACAAATGTGTTGATAAATGAAAATGAATAAAAAGCGTCTCAAAAATAAGGACGTATGTATGACACAGAATGACTATGCACCAAAACTGCACTAATAATTATTAAGAGCATGCTTATATTTGTGCAATTGCAAATCCCACTTATCACTTGTAGTACTGCATTGACACCTATTTTAAAATATACATAACTAGTTCATATTTAGGATATACTGTATCTAGTCCCTAGTCCCTAATCACTTCATACATATGTACACTGGTCATTTATAAGCGATATCATTTGTAGTGTCAGATTTAATAAATATGTAATGTGAACTAATTTGAACTCTGATTTGCTGAGAAAGGAATAAAAAGGTGTGTTGTTTTAGGAAAATATTTATCAACACAGTGGTCAGTTACAGTTACCTGCTTGTAGTTAATATTTTTTTTTTTACTGTAAGAGCATGTACAGAAGTGTTTTTTTTTTTTTTACTTATTCTAAAGCAACTTGCCAAAAAAAAAATAAAAAATAAAAAACCCTGGTTATTTTATATAACAAAAAATATCCAAGTTGTATCTCTGCTGCTGACCATGGTGCTGAAATCTTGAATTGAAAATTCAACTGAAAATTGAATTGTAGGTAAGACACAGAGACAGAGACAGATATTTCTACAGAAAAGGTTAAACAGAAAGGCCATGATTACTGTACTGTAGGGGATTCTTTCCTTTCCATACACTCCCAGTTCCAATTGTCACACTTGAAAAAACCTCAGTTGTGCCAACTAGAATACTGAATGCTGAGTCAGGCAAGTGAGTAGGTGTGTGTGTGTGTGTATATATATATATATATATATATATATATATATATATATATATATATATATATATATATATATATATATATGCATACATTCGGGAAAGTATACGTGTGTGAATTTTGAACTTTTAAATTGTATATTTTTTTCATGTAGTTTTGTATTGTTCTAGGCTGTTATGTAAGTTTTTTGTTTTGTTTTGTTTTTTTGTATTGCATGGTAAAGCCAAAGACAAATTTCTAACTAACTAACTGATTAACTAACGAACTAACTAACATATATTATGAAGTATGCCACATTTGCATCCAGTATTAGTTATACTCAATGTGTAGAACTAAATAAGGTACAGTAAAACCCCGTTGTACGAGCATAATTCGTTCTTGAAAATTGCTCGTAGGTCCATTTGCTCGTACGTTCGAACTTATTTTTCCTATAAGAATGAATGTAAAAGTGATTTAATCCGTTCCGAGATCTCATCCAATCGCTTATTTCTGCACTTATAAAGTATTTGTAGCCTGTTTAAACAAACAAATACACCGCAAATTACCGTAATGTAAATATACTTAAACACTCACTCACGTGGTAGTGGTTGATTGCGAGTGTGAGACGTGCACCACGCTCGTAAACTTTATGGTTTCCATGGTAATTCTCTTTACTTTCATTTTCACAGCACCATCACTGATTTTATTGGGAGAAATTCTTCAAGATTTCTAGTGAAATAAATATATAAAACTAAAAAAAGTTATGTTTTTGCTGCACTGAACAATGAGAGCGACCGAGTGATACGTCATCAACTAAGCGACTAATGCGACCCTCCGCCGAAAATGGGAAACCGACAGCGTGAGTTTGCTCGTGCCTTCAAAATTTGCTCGTGAAACAGGGTAAAATTTCGCGAGCGAGTTTGCTCGTATCTCCGTTTGCTCGTACTATAGCTTGCTCGTACAACAGCGTTTTACTGTACTTTATTTTATAAGAAATTTGCGTTTAACACCACTATGCTACTGTATGTTAAACCAAGCATAATCTGATATATATTCAGATTCAGATTCACCTAGCACAAATCTTTGATCAGACATTCGAATGCTAGACAGAGGGTATAAACATTCACCAAACCTTCCTGGTTTGCCTCCTATTGCAGCTCATATCTGGCATTTCCCTTGATCACCTGTCTCTTGCTATTTTTCTCTGTGTCTTTTCAATCTACAGTACATTTTCAGGCTTATAGGTTAGATTGAATAAAAAGTACCTTGGGGAAATCAAACAAATATTCTGTGACTATACCCACTATTTCTTCTGAGTCAGTGAGGGGCAAATGAATTACTTTGTAGTCTTGTTTGAAGGTGTAAGCACATAATTCAACATGCCTTCCTGCCTTAATACAACCTTATTAGCCAGTATATATATATATATATATATATATATATATATATATATATATATATATATATATATATATATGATACTCTACAGCTCTACATTGTGCTGCCAGTCACTTTTTTTCCCCCACAGTTTTCTATATGCCCTTTCCAAGTCCCAGGTCATATTTGTATAAGTAGTATTTTCTGGTTTTCGAGTCTGGCCTGTCTGATTGAATTATGTATCAGTTTGTGATTAGTGTATGCCTACAATGTGACACCTGCTGAGAACTTTCACTATAATTTGTCGACCGGCCCAAATCAACAATGTCTGCAATTACATCGACCCATAACTGCTGTTTGTGTTTCAGATGATAAGTTGCATGTACAGCATATCAGTAGCTGACTGAATAGATTGTTGTTCAATTTAAAAATTAATGGTCTGTTTGTCTGGCTTCTTGGTTATTTTCAGTGAGCTGTAGTAGCATGTCAAAACTGCCAATTACTGATGTAGAGAAGCAGAATTTCTAAATGATTATTAGATTTCTAAAACCAGGTGCAATTACACAGTGCCTCTGGCATAATGTACATGGTCAGGAGTCCAAAAGACAGCACCTGGTCTCACAGTGTGGGGAAACGACCTAGTTCCTTTCTCATAGTTTATATAAAATACTTGATAGTGGTGTAGGAGTAGATCAATGCTTTCTGCATGCTCATTGTAAAACTGAACTCACAAACACACATGACTGATTAATGTCATTGACAGACAAACAAATGCCATCCCGGCAACACAAGAAGAAATCTCTGGACATTTTGCTTGAAATAAGTCACACTTTATGTTGCACCAAAAGGCTTTACGACTGCTTATCATCTGAGTCATAACTTTCTTGATGCAAATTAAAGACTGGTATAACAATTGGTCACAACCCAAATTGTCCAGGCCAGGCGTGACGTTTACACCCAGCATTAAGCAAGTGAAAACACAGAATCTAGGCTGATTTAGACATAAGCTAGTACATCAAAGTGACCCATGTGTTTACTACACTGGATTTTTACACTGGCCGAGCTTTTCCTCTGTTAGAAAAACATGTGAGTAGGTGGAAATTTGTACCAGACTAGTGGAGCTGTTGCAAAATGTTAAGGCAACATCTAAAAAAAACAGCATTATTCATTTCTATAAGCCATGGAGGAAAACAGCATCAGATCTTCACAGGATACCTACTGTGAGGTGGAAATGGCCTATGACTAACATTCTCAGAAACCTGAAAGAGCCAGTACTGTATATACAGAAGCACAGTGCTGTAAGTATTCAACACCTTCCTGTGTTTCATACAACAGTTATTCCATCAGTAGGTGGATTCCTTGTTGCATGGCTGGGAAGGGCACAGAGGTGGGAAGTAATGAAAAAAACAAATACTTTGTTACTGTACATATATACATTTTTCTGGTATCAGTGCTTTACTTCACTATCTATTTTTCAAACAACGTATTACTTTTACTCATTACATTTTTAAACAAATATCTGTACTTTCTACTTCTTACATTTTTAAAACAGGTTCATTACTTTAATTTATTTGGTAAAATGTCATTATTTTTTCTTCTCACTGCCTGCCGTTTTCAGCCCATCAACCTATTTCCTGTCATTGCGTGCCTTTTTTAATCTGCCACTGGTGTATTATTTCCTAACTCTCACACACCACAGACGTAGGTTAGTTTACGAAGCTAACAATGAGAAAAGCAGAAGGAACAAGCAATATATATTTCACATATATCACATATATATCACATATTAGGGCTGTCAAAATTAATGCGTTAATAACGTGTTAACGCAAATTTGTTTTAATGGCACTAATTTTATTAGCACATGATTAATAAATGTGTCAGTGCATTTCTGTTTGACTATTTTTTAATAAAAATATAAATGAATAAATATAAAAGACAGTAAAACATTTGTTTTACTGATGCGTCTTAAATCAGCACCAAAATCCTCCTTGATGCACACAATGAACCGATGAAGGCGCATTTTGTGGCATTTTTTCCTCATAACACAAAAAAAAAAAAAACGGGGGCGCGATATTTAAACTGCGGTAAAGTACTGTACTTTTATTTGTATACACTCAAAATAACAACAAAACGCTCTATGCTGTCTCTGTCATCTATCTTCACAGACACATAAATAAAACAACCTGAAACTCAGTAAATACTTTCCTCACAGACATAATAAATATATGAATAAAAACAAATGTTCTCTGTTTATGCAATGCGTTTGGTGTCCTGCTGATTTATGTCATTTAAAACACCATTATTACTTACAAATATTTATAAGAATATTTTGTCTTCATGCTTTATGTTTTCATGTTTTCACTAATAATATACATACATTTGCATAAGGTGGAGTATTAGAGTATTAGAGTATTAGGGTATTAAAAACTTTAAAAGTATTATATTAAGGTACATTTTGAACAGATTAAAATGTGAATTAAGTTGACAATCATGCGATTAATTGCGATTAAATATTTTAATCAATTGACAGCCCTAATATTAATATGACGTGAGGTCCAGTTACTACCGTGACACTAAAAGGATAATAGTAATAGCAGCAATGGCTAATTTTTACTTAAGTACATGTCAAAGCCCAAACTTCTTTACTTGAGTGTAAAAAGTGTAGTCAGTACTTCAACTTTTACCAGAGTATTTTAAAACATTAGTATCTGTACTTCCAGTTAAGTGAATGACCTGTGTATTTTTGCCACCTCTGGAAATAAAAATGAAAACTCTTTATATTGCAGATACACTGAGAAAAAAAAAACTGTGATGATGGGGAGTCATTAGAAAGTGAGAACTATGTAGAAGTTAAAATGATCACTTTCTGTTAACACTTCTCATGCATTAAATCTCACATGGGTAAGTAGTTTAAACAATCATAGTTAATTCTGGGATTTACAGGCTCTTGGGAGAGATGTACATCCATTATTTATTACTGTCCAGGACACTGTGCGTGTCTGCATATATAGATTTTAATGCATTTTAAATAGAGTAAAGGAGGACACTTTTTTCTTTTACTCTTTTTCTACCTCTTTCATTACATCATTTGCTGGAAAGCATCTGTGCTGTTTATTTACCCATGAGGTGGTGTTCAGCATCCAAACAGACATAAATCAGAATCATGCCTGCTCTGATTCTCATCACACACATCCAACAGGAAACATTTTATCTCCTTCTGTCTCTCCCAATAACATACCCTCTACACACACACACACACACACACACACACACACACACACACACACACACACATTTATATATATATATATATATATATATATATATATATATATATATATATATATATATATATATATATATATATATAAATATAAAAAGCAATCTATTGAATGCTAATTTGTCTCTCTCAGGGCACTCTCCTGGTGAGGCATACCAACTAGCCTCAATGACCAAAGTAAATAAAAATATATTATAATTACAAAATAGATAGATATTAAGAAATGCTCTGGATATTATGGAAGATTATAAAATATGCTTTAATTAATGAATTAATATATTTATTTATTTAGGCGCTGCCAATATTTTCTTTGTTGATATCTGTGATTTCCACACATGCACTTCTATGTTCTTTCTTCATTTTATGTTGAGTTCTACAGTCTCACACATCACTTCATATCCGTCAGTATTTTCCTTTAGATCTGATCTACTTGATTTAGTGCAGTGTTAAGCCAAAGACTTGCAGACTTTAATTCAATCAAACTGACTGATGGGTAAGAAAGATAAAGTGCTTCAAACTTTTTATTGCCTAAAAAGTGTAACTACTGGGCTACAGCCTTGCATGAAAACTGTTTGTGTGTGTGTGCATACATGTGTGTGTGTGCATACATATGTGTGTGTGTGTGTGTGTGTGTGTGTGTGTGTGTGTGTGTGTGTGTGTGTGTGTGTGTGTGTGTATGTGTATATGTGTGTATATGTGTGTATATGTGTGTGTGTGTGTAATAAATCTGACATTTTTCGTCCCTTCAAACTCTACCAGCCCTCATTCCTTCCACACATGCAACAACCAAACTAATTTTGTTAACACACACAAACCAGGAAATCAGTTTCTCTCTCAACACACACATGCTTATAAGGGAAATGACCCACTGAAATATTCATGCAACCGCCAAAAAAAGACCTGAATGCCCCACATGCCTATTCCCTCTATCCTGTTACCATAACAACCGATGACTGCACATTTCTCACTCCACTAGAGCCCTCCCCTATACCTCTCCCACACACACACACATATATAGACACACGCACAGTCATCTGCCAGATCCAAACACAATGACCATGCAATCACATGCACACTATTAATATATAGCTTTTGCTCATTTCATACAACTCTTAGATATACAAATGTTATATTATTTTTCTGGTGACACAAAAATACAACATTCTTCTTGTACAAGCCCCCCACCACACACACATTTTAATCAAGCATTAATTTTAATTCTCTTGATTTGCCTCTCACTCTCAATTCTCACTGCCAAGATGAACAATGGCAAACATTACAGTGAAACAGAATGGTGCTTTTTATTGTCATCCAGCTCAGATGAAAAATAACACACTAGGACTGACCATGGTATTCTAAATATTGTGATATTTATCATATGACTGTGTAATTGAATTACATTAGTTTCAAAATTCTGAAGGTGTGTGAAAGACTACATGTGAAGCTCCACCTACTTCCTATTTAAATTTCTAGAAATTTCTGTCTCTCCCTCTACTAATGCAAAGGTTTCTGCAACCCAATAACAACTCCATAAAGTGTACTCCAGCCCATCCCAAAGACTTTCAGTTTAGGGTTAGGTACAATGTCAAGGTCAGGATTCTGTGGTGACCAATTCATGTGTGAAAATGATTTCTCATGCTCCCTGAACCATTCTTTCGCAATCTGAGCCTGACAAAAGATTTGCATTGTCATCCTGGAATATGCTGTCAGTGATGAAATAAAATCAATTGTTCGGACGACCTGGTCACTCAATACATTCTATTACTGAGCTTACTATTGCTGCTGCATAATGTTGCGGAGCCGAGACCTGAAGGAACCTCCAATCATAACACTGCCTCTAGAGGCTTGTGCAGGTGGCACTATCCATGACAGTTGCAACGATTTATACAATTCTCTTTCAACCCTGCTCATTGCTGTAAAGCAGGGTAAATCTGAACTCATCAGAATGCATGTCCTTTTACTATTGTTTCACAGTCCAATTTTTATTCATCCTATCAGTTAGCCTCATTAATGAGAGCCTTGCTTTTAGCCACACAGCTGTTTAATTAAAACCCTATAAGTCATATAATAATAATAATAATAATAATAATAATAATTATAATAATAATAATTATAATGTGACTTCTTTATGTATTTGAAATCATTTTTTTTCCATATATCTTTGGCTCTGAGAGTTCCATCCTATCTTTAGAGCTTTTAATAATGGATTTTTAAAGGATTTTTCCATGACCACGTGATTTGTCTTCTAATATGATTGTTTAAGCAATTAGAAGCTACACAATGCATCAGAGTAAAAAATAATTATTGCCATTTGAAACATATTAATCACATTAACGATATACTGTTTATTCTTGTTATTGTTGCAGTAAATCCGGTATAAAGAAAGGGCAGGAATTCTGTATACCTTCTACAGGATACCAGTGCAGCAGGGTATCATGAGGAGACCAGAAGATCATGGAGAGGTCCCCTACAAACACCGTCAGTAATCCAAACTCAGGATTGAGCCAGTAACCTTGGAGCTGCAAGCAACTAATAACTGTACTTAAGAGGTTTTGAATGACAGTATATACAATTCAATCAAAAGATTCCCAAATTTTTTTTCATGGTTTATTGGTTATGTAAACTGCAATCAAATGCTCTAGAAAACAAACATTTTTAGCTTTTTTTATCCCAAGTATTAATGCAAACAATCTTAGATGAGCAAGAAAATAGATTTAAAATGGTGTCTAAGCTATTCACCAACCTGTGTTTTTCATTCATGTTCTTTTTTCTTCTTTTTTCTTTATATTTGCTACCTTATAATGACATGTTCCTAGTACCAGAATATTTTCACAACATTTTTGTTGAATGGACTAAAATTCTTGCTGAGCATTTTCTCCTGGTATTTAAACTAGGAGAAACTGCTTCCTGAGATCCTTTAGCACTGCTCAACTGGTACCACCTTCTCTCAGGGTAAGAGGTAAGTACACCTCAAGGCTCTTCTCTGTCACTGAGGTGGTGGAATTAACTTCTCCTAACTGTCTGAACAGCGGAGTACTTTGCTCTGGACAAGGCCGTCTGCTAAATGTCATACATGTAAATGTAAATATAACAAGACATTCCCAGTGACTGCGAATACATGACTCTATTCTAGCTATGTTCTATGTTTGTAGTCTGTTTTACTGTTTGGTGGCTGAAGATATATCTGCATTGTTTTTTGAATCATCAGTCTCTTTTGGAAATGGTTAAAATTGTATTTGTATATTTATATGCACTTTGCATTTCATTTAATTATGCTGTTAAAAAATGTTGCAGCATAGTCTAGGTATTTTTAGGGATTGTCTGAGTTCTAGCTCAGGTGTAAAACTTGACATCTCTCACATTCTCCCTTTTTTAGCATTTACTCTAATTAAGCTTACACACCGAGACACACACTGCTTGGAACACAACACACACACACACACACACACACACACACACACACACACACACACACACACAAACACACAAACACACAGGCTTGGTTTATCTGTATTTGCTTTACTGAAACGAGTCAGTGACTTTCAGCACCATTTTATATATATATTTGTATTTGCAGTGCCCGGTATCTGATTTTTCCTGCCATATTGATCAGTTAAAGACTATGAGTAAATTGTGGGTTAACCTCTCCATTAATGTATTGATTATTCATTTTGAAAGCTTTCCAAATGAAATTGGAAAGCCTTCCAGAAATGTTGTACTCCATCTAACCTACAGCTATTTCCACTCAGGGCTAAAACCTGAAAGCACAATACCACGTTCTGTCATGCAGTGGAAGGGAGGGCAGCAAGCTATAACTCAGGTTCCTTTGCATGTGCAGTCCTATTATCTGTAAATGTTTTCAGCTGTGTAGCAGAAAACTATTAGAGTGGGCCTTATTTACAGACAGACCTGCTTAATCCATTTCCAGTTGTAAAGGTTACTGAAGTTTACACACACATACCCCCTTTTTAAACTTTATAAAATAAAGTATATTGGTGTATACCGTTGTGGTATAAGTTCAAATAACTACAATTCAAAATGAATTGTAAAAATGAATTGGTTTTGGTTAAACACATTATTAATGAGGTTAATTTAATGATGCAATCAAATTAGGATTGTTGGGTAATGTCCAGTCATCCCCTCTGAACTCTTTAAAATCCAACCCACATATAATACAACACAGTGCACACCCTTAGCACTGGTCCCATTTTCATAATTATATACAATTTAATTACACTTAGTTTAGATAGACTTCATGTAGAAATAACCGTCTGGCTAATTGAACAAATGTTTTTTACATTTTCCTGTGTACTTTATGTGAGTCTTTAATTCGCTTTAATTTTTTTTATTTATTTGCAAGTCCAAGTAAAATGTGGTGTATGTATATATATATATATATATATATATATATATATATATATATATATATATATATATATATCAAGCACCAAAATCTGCCATGAAACACACATCTGGCAATTAAAACAATCTGTGTGGAAACATAGCAAAAGTTCCATTTGGTCTCCTGATGATTTACTAAATCTAAGACACCATAATTACTTTTGCATGAATATTTTGTCTTCATGATCGATATTGAGTATGGTTTAGTAATAATAAACATACATTTGCATATAGCATCCATATTGCGTATTAAGTCGTATTAAGGTACGATTAATCACGAAGTAATATATATATATATATATATATATATATATATATATATATATATATATATATATATATATATATATATATATATATATATTTTATATAAATATATAAAATAATTTTATTAAATTTTTTTGATAAAAATAAACACAGTATGCTCTATTTTGGTTGTTATGTTGCAGTAAAGTAATATAAGTAGAGTGGGGTGTACATTTGCAAAACCGGGTTATAAGAAATGGGAAAGGACATTTGGGTAGCAGTTCGAGCTAAAAGGTAGTATCCAATTTCTTTCCCAAATGTGTTAGACACCCCTGTTGTGCTGTTCGGCCAATATCAGAGCAGACACATTCATTTCTAACTGCAAAAAGCACTGACTGCAAGTTGGAGAAAAAGCAAAAATGGCTCAGGCCCAGCCAAATCAGCAATATATCTCAATTAAATTGGACTTAAATTTTGTTTGTGTCTGCACAAAATAGAGTTAAACATACATAACTATATTTTAATTTCTGTTGTTTAGAAATCTGAGTGAATACATAACACACACACTGAATCATTTTTCTCACTCTCTTTCTACCACTGCCCTACAGACCTCAATTTTATCACTAAACCAAAATACATCAAATCCAACACACATACACATCACACTAATCATACAACAGACAAGCACTCGCAACACAAGTAAAACCCTCTGCTCCATCTATCATAATGCTTAGAATGAGAAAGTGACAGCTTTCAGGACACTGACACTAGCTTCACTAAAGCATGCTGTAAATCAAGCTATTAGCCCTGCTGTCACTCACTGAGGCCCTCAAATGGGTCTGTGAGGGGTTTTAGTCAGCTTCTTTACTGAATTTTAGGTAGAAGTAAGACCTGCAAGTCCTATAGACTTGTGGTGGGGAAAAAAATCATGCGTGTTATCAGTCATTCAACTGAAATAGCACATGTAAAATGTTTTGTTCAAGGGTTCAATCACAAGCATACAACAACTGGACCTCCCCTAAAACATTAACATGGGATACGATAAATAGCATAGTGTCCGAATAAAGCCTCAAATAAAGTTCTTCACTATTCAGTATTCACAGGTCCTGTTGTAGTGGAAGTCTTCTAGGGCTCATTTGTGTGTGCACAAGGTCCTCAAGTTTGTAAGATGTCCCATTTCTCATTTTAGGGTTCAAAGGTGTCCTGCCAGGCACCCACTTTGAGCCTTTAATGCACTCAGCAAAGCTAACGTCAACAGAGGTCTCATCAGCGTCTGTCTCCTAAATCCCCATGTGACACTAGCTGAAATTCTAGCAGATGGATTTGTGAGAGCCCAGAACAACAGGCAATAGTGATAAAAAGAAATGGTGATAAAAACATCCAACTGATTTTTTTTTTTCTTTTCACTTTTTTTTTTCCCAATTTTTAATTGAGCAGCATTACTGTCGCAAAAAAAGTTGAAAAACAGTCAAAATGGATTTGAGTCATTTTCTATAACAAAAGCTCTGGCAAGACAAATCACAGGTTTATAAAAATGGTCATGTTTTAATTCTTAGTCATACAGTATATATATATATATATATATATATATATATATATATATATATATATATATATATATATATATATACACAGTGTTGGGCAGTAACGCGTTACTGTAACGAAGTTACTTTTGACAGTTACTAATACTGTAACACGTTACTTTTTAAAATAAAGTAAAGCCGGAATGAATTCATTTAAAAAAGTAATGGGTAACGCATTACCGTTACCGTATAATGCGTTACCCATTACTTTTTTAAATGAATTCATTCCGGCTGAAATGTAGACTACAGTCTAACCTGTTTACAGCAGGACGCATTGTAGGATTGGTAATGAACCACTGTATACACGAAGAAGACGTACTGTGGGCGTGTCTCTGTTTATTCAGGTCTATGCGGCAGTAACGGCGAGTCGAGGCGAGAGCAAGACGAGTTTCTCAAAGTAGAAATATGCTCATTATTTTACTTTAGTTGAGTATAAAGACAAAAACTCCAATCTGTTGAAGCTCCTCCAGGAACCCCATGCTAGAAGCTAGAAGCTAACCTGGTGTTCTGTTCTACATTGTTGATAGTTTTCATACTTAAGCTGTGAAAGGAACATTTTTAAGAGCTTAACACAACAGCAGAAGCCACTTTAGTTTCTGATCCTGAATATATTATTCAGCTTGTTCTGTTATTTATTTCAGAAATCCTTGTGATATATTCAGTTTGTGCTGGTGTGACTTTAATAAAATAATGTTTAAAAATTACTCTGTGTTTAAGTCAGTTTTGTGTTTGTATAGATCATAACGCATAAAAGGGCATTAATGGAAACATTAAAAAAGGTTCTTTAAAAAAAGTTACTAAAAAAGTTACTTTTAACAGTAACGCGTTACTTTTTGGTGTAAGTAATCAACAAAGTAATGGAGTTACTTTTTGAATGAAGTAACGAGGAACTGTAACTAGTTACTATTTTTTAGTAACTAGCACAACACTGCATGTATGTATATAAATATATAGTTAATGGACACCTGAGCATAAGATTCATATATGCCTTTTGAATATTAAATACATTATTTGCGAGGTAAATGTTCTTAATATTATCTAACAATCCTATTTTGATTAAATATCAAATCACCCCTCTGATTCCTTTCAAATCCAATCCACATATAATAAAATACATCACAGATCCCATTCCACATTTAGTCCCTATTGGTTGTTGGAAAGATGTTCCACTAGATTTTGGTGTGCGGTAGTGGAGATTTGTGCTTATTCGTCAACGAGGTGTTAATAAAGTCAAGAACTGATGTAAGGTGAGTAGGCGTGGGGTACAGCCAGTGTTCCAAAAAAAGGTCAAGGCTTCCACTCAACCCATTTAAACCATACCTTTATATTTCAACACATGCTATACAATTGTGTGCCTCCAACTTTGTGGTAACAGTATTTTTGACTGTGCGTACTAAACAGCAAAAAAAGTTATGTAAAATGTCCGTTCCAATGTTGATTGTCTTACCATTTATCCAACGAGCTTCAGGATCGTGCACATAGAAATCAGGACTAAACAGATCCTCCACTGTCAGCTTAGTGTCACGTCCAGCCAAAGTGTCCGCTGTCAAATGCACATGCACACACCACACACACAAAACACAATACAAATGCAACCTCATGAGAAATAAAACTATTCAGGGAAAATCAAGGTTGATGATACAAACATTTTCCTCTGTTCAGTTTAGTTGTGAAAAACCTGAATATAACCTGAATAGAAATCCAGTTTATTTAATTTGGCTATTTTAGGGACATCACAGCTAATTTGATTATAATTGGAGAATATTTTTATCCAAAATGTGTCTATCAGAGTACGTCAATTAATATTCACGTACATTAGGCTAATAATGTCTTTAATCTACAAAGCTAAATATTTGTCAGCAAATATCTTAACATAATTACCTATTTAGATGTTTATTTTAATAGGCTATTCCTCCTAATCCACATTTAATTACATGTAAAAGATAATCTATTAAATATATTCCACACACAAACAAGGCCTCTGTTTACATCATATTGATAGCTTCTTCAATCTCATTAACTGTTATTTGTGGGAGTGTGTAAATGTAAAATTGGATGGGTTTGGTACAAGCAAGCAATTTAGAACTTGGGATTATTCATTATGCATGAAACATTATCCAGAAGCTCTCTTTCGATGCCAGTTTTTCTTTTATTAATGCTTTATTTAAATGTTTTTAATAGTTTGTTTATTTGGTTATTCATAATATTATTTAATTTTTTGAAATTAATAAAGTACCACAACTGGAAAACGCATTTTTTCTTAGAAAAAAAATCATGATTTTGATTATAATCACATAAATGATGATTCTGTGTGTGTGCATTACTACCTGGAGTAAGGAGGATGACCGACATGGTTATGAGCGAACACACCAGCAGAATGACCAACAAAGCAATGGCTATTCCCTTCCAGTTTCTCTGATGAGGACTTACTCCACCCAGGTCCTACAGAGAGCAAGACAGAAAGAGTTAGTTCACAGGAAAAAAAGAAATGCAATCAATACTCATGCCTTATTCTCAGCAGAAATGTTCTTTAGAGATTAAGTAGATGGTTCGAGGGCGTGATTATGCGGATCCATGTTTCAAACTGTTGAAGCATGCATGTGTGTTTTCTGTCTGCCCAATGTGCCTCGGGACATTACAAAACCCCATCTGTGTATTAAGTATCAGCCTGTTATTGTTTGTTGCACACAGCCTGCAATGCAAATCATAATTCATCTGGACTACACAAAAAGTCACGACAAGAATCTTTCAGGATGATGCAATAATATAGTTAGAAGCTTTTTTTGTGTGTCACATAATTTTACATACATATTCAATAAAATGTTGATTTTTCTTTTTTTTTTTTTCGCTTTGTCCATGAAAAAGGACACAAAAATCATTTTCTCTTTCCAACTGCAGTCAAGTGTAATTTTTCATGTTTACATATAAGAAGACAGCTCTGGACATAATCACAGGTATAGAAGTTTCTGATTGTCATGCCACAATTTAATGTCACTTAATGTCTGTGAATGTTTGGTTAGTTCAAAACGTAAGAAAAGTAAAATTTTAAATTTTTATTGTAGTTTACCACAACATCTAAAGAAAATACTGCTTTCCCCAACAGATTTGTCATGTTTCTATTGTTTTTCTGCATTTATATTCAGCATTCATACAGTAGTCATGCATGATGCATATTCCTAGAGCCATTCATTGCTATCCACTATTCATTATGCTGCCTGTTATTGCAGTTTTGATGTAATTTTTTCATGAGATAGAGGCCGATTAATTGGTTCGATTTTTGGCTTTTTTTTTTTATCAATCGCGATTGGCCGATTGTGCTGCAAATTAGGCCGATTATTAGGCAGGCCATTGTGACACACCAAACCGTTTGTGTACATTTTGCACTTTCTTAAATCATGTCTGCTAAGTTGCAAAGACAAGAGCAAGAATGAGAACAGTTGTGTGGCCGTTCCTTCTTTTCTCCGTCATTGTTTGACTTTGTCAGTTTCACTTTTTTTCATGTGCCCATTCGCTAAGCCGAATACAGAATCTGAGTTCTTTCTTGCAGACGAGCAAAACCGCCAATTCGACATCATTCTTAATCCAGCCGTATATATTTAATTTGATGCAATAACATTTGGAGAGAGAATAAGAATAACTTTTTTGAACTGTATTGTTGTTGGCCAAAAAAAAATCTTAGTCATATATCAGCCATCGGCTGCCCTGATTTCAGAATATAGCCGATATCTGGTGACCTCTAATCATGAGGGTTTTTTTATTGTGAAATATGATTTTAATAACATCTGGCTAAACTGCACCTTGGACCACCTAAAGTGGTCCACCTGACCACAAATCCTTTTAAGACCTGTCTCAGGAGTATTGACACTTGCACTTTTATGTGGACAATCATTAATTTCATCATCTTTAGTAAAATGGTTTCTGCTTTGCATCTGCTGGGTTGGCCGCAGATCCAAAGCAGATCCTGGTGAATACATCATGCGCACACACGCACACCTAAGGGCAACTTAGTATGGCCAATCCACTGATCAAGCTGTTTTCGGAAAGTGAGAGGAAACTGGAAAAAATTTAGGAATCTCACACAAACATGGTGATGTGTAATTATGCAGACGCCGTGACCAGAGTTCATGACTAAGCTGGGGACTTTGAAGCTGTCTGGTGTTACCTGCAATGCCATTGTACAATCTCGATGTGTTGCGTTTTTATCCAGAAATGGTTTTTTTTAAGTAAACAAGGCTTATTTTGTATATTTAAAATAAATCATTTATTTTAAAATTTAAAATAAATGATGCCAGGTCTGTTTCGTTGTAAGGCCATTTTCAAAATCCCATTTTCTTACATGTCACACAAAAAACAATCATTTGTGATTGACTGTTTGCAGTATGAGTCAAACAGCTTTTTTTGTTGTAAAAGCTGCTTTACAGAGAGGTTTCTTCTGGCCTCAATATGCATCCAGACTTGCTACAAAGTTGTGTGTGTGTGTGTGTGTGTGTGTGTGTGTGTGTGTGTGCATGTATGCATGTAGGAGACTGTGTCCTTGTGAAATGACAGTGGTTATGAATTGAAGAACGTGTGATTATCTTTTTTTCTCCTTCCCCCACTTCTTGCTAGGAATCATTTATAATGAGGTGTGTAAGCTAGAAAGAATGAAAGTGCATTACATGAGCTTGTGAAGGCATACAGTAATTTTCACACACACACACACACACACACACACACACACACACACACACACACACACACACACACTGGTCATACCAAAATCCAGGCGTTCATTACAATTTACAGTCCAAACAAACAGCAGGGCTATAAAGCCGAGGTCACTCAGACAGGCCCATACATCCATTTCATGTACACAGATTCCCTCTTTTTCTCTCGGAGTCTCTCACTTTCTCATGTTTGATTTTCTGTCAGGGCTGCACTATATCTTCCAAATGTGCTTCTTTCTTTCTCCTGCCATCACTGTGTTATTTTGCAAAGGGAGAAAGAGCCATAAATATACACCTGGCAGAAAGAAAGAAAGGGAGAGTATGCTATGTGTGTGTATGCTATCCGCCTGTCTGCGCTAACAGATCTACCAGCTGCTAACACACCGCAACCAACAATAATTCCTTCAAACCTAAACCTAATCCCTCAAACCTAAAGAAATTGTTTTCACTATAGGAGCATTGGAAGACATTTCATTCCCAGTAAAATGCAAGCACACCATAATCCGTAAGAAAAGTAGATCATAGTAATTAAACCTATCAGGCCTGCCACCTCTGCAGTAGAATAAAATTACATGGTATATTTAGAGCATCGCTGCTTTGCCATTCTTTGCGTGAAACTGATGCAGTGTGATTCCTGTGAAAGTGAAGCTTGGAAAAACTAGTATACTGCATAATATACAATAGATGCTGTCAGCATTATATCTTTATACTCTTAACAGGATTAATGTTGTTCTATGTTTGACAAAAAAAATGTAGATATTAAGTTTGCATGGTGTTGCAGGAGTTCGCCTTGCTGCAGCACAGATCTGATTCCAAACTGGGGTTGCTGTCTATTTAGAGGTTCTATCCATGTTTTCCCAGTGTCTGAGTGGATTTCATCAAATTTTTCTTCACATGTCTAAAAAACATTCACCTTAAAAATGTGACTCTAAACTTACTCTAGGCATGAACATTAGCATGAGTTTTCTCATGAGATTAAGAGTTTTCCTTTGCATGGTGATCTGTGATGTTTAATGGTCTTTAAATGATCTTTAATGGTGTAATCTTGCATCAAGCCCAGTGTTCCCTATGCTCTAGACACCCTAACTCTGACCAAAATAAAGCAGATACTGAAGATAAATGAATTTATAAATGAATGTTGGTCATGTGATATGCAAAGACTAAACGATTGTAATCACTGATCAGCTGAATTCTGCCCCACCACAAATCATTCTATAAAGGAAATATAACTAGTCTAAATGATCAGATAAAACGATTAACCATATTTGAAATATTGAAAGTCAAAGAAATTGTAATGCTCATAACTCAACACAATTAATCTATGAAGAATGCATGGCTGTCATTGAATTCTGCTCAGCTTTCTTGTTCGATAATGTCACTGATGTTACAGCAGTAGAAGAATACTTTTAACAGAAATGCTTTAACAACACAGCTTTAGCCATGAGATTTAAACTTGCTGGAAGACATTTAATCACACCACAGGACAAACAACCTGAAATACAATACAATAAGTAAATTACATGACCTCAAGACACTTTAAGACAAGACCTAAGGTAAAACAAACAGCAAAAAATCGATGCATTAAAAGGTCTGACAGGGTTTCACCAGAGAAGATCCCAAGCATCTGTAAAGTTGTATCTCAAATAGCCATTACTGCAGTGGTGAGTCGTCAGGGCCAGAAGGACCTTCTTGATCTGAATCACCGACTTTCATTTGAATATATTTTTGTCCATGAATATGTATTAAATTATCCCCGATAGTCTATTCTCTTTATCGAGAAGCAACACATCTAAGTGTAAATTGTGGATGGAGTTTCTGTCCAAACAGATTTTAGCTTTGCTGGGGCCAAAGGTATCTGTCTGCTGTAAGGCCTTCAGAGTCAGCACCTGCAGGTGCCTAGCCCTAAATGTTTTCACATACTTTGATTGGATGGTCAGAGAGTGCAACAGTTATAGTTTGCTAATTGCATCTGTAGCAAAATGAATAAATTGAAATATGTTCATGTGGATTTAATACCTGCTTTTTTACACAATGGCTGACAGAGGAGAAGAAATTGATTTGGTCGCATATACTGTATACTTACAAGAACATTTACAAGACAGACCTTTCAAGAAAAGCTCGACATTGTGAGGTAAGATCAGCCAAAACAGTTTAAAACTGTTGTTAAGCTTTTTCATGAACCATTTGTACTTTTGCATTTTCTTTCCTATACAATTTGCAGAAAAACACACAATTTGCCTTAATTTCAAATTCCCCAGAAAACTGTAATGCACAGCAAAAAAATTGCACAAAAATACATGGAAATCCCAGGGTCGTTTTTTCCAACTGCATGAATGTGCTTAATGAGCTAATTAGCTTGTTATAAGCTTTATTATGCTAGCTACCTCGTTCTTTAGCATCGTATATTATGTTTTCTTGGAACCCAGGAAACGGTCAGATATTTTGCATGCATGAGATTTTGCATGCATTTTAAATGGGTTATTACATTTTTCTATTATTTATAACGTTTCCTTACTAAAAAGTACTAATTAATAATATATACTTGATTTTTTTTTTATTAATAATTATTTATTTATTTATTTTTATTAATAATTATAGTGAATATTTAGAACAGAAAATTGGGCTATTTTGTCCAAATGGAAGAATTTTTGGAGGGTGTAGGGATTTTTTTTTTTGTCTTTTTCTAGTACAGGGAAAATCTGTGTATCTTTCATAAACTTAAGCTAAAGATTAGTTTGGGGAAAACACTGTAGTGTTTTGAAACTATGGTAATTGAAAGTAGACTTTATATTATTGATTTTAAACATCATTGTCATCATTTTATTTCAAATCGAAGGCACTCGCACAAATACCAGAAATAATAAGAATTTTTTTTTACTTTTCACCATCCTATTATTTCCTGGTATTTGATTGCATTAGTAATTAGCTGTGTAATTTGGTAGTGGAAGAGTGTATGTGATATAGAAATGGAACATTTGGTTAAAGTACCTCTTCATGCCAACACTATTATTGAGTTCATTTAGATTCAGTAACATAGCTCTGTCATTTAATGAAGGGTGATTTAATCTAATCTAATACCCAGCATGCTGGTGCATCTGAAAAATGCTGAAAAGTGTTGAGTGTGTTCGGTTGCTCTGTATTGCTGCTCGAGGACAGAATACCAGGATGGTAAAGTTACATTTTAATTTATTTAGATTTTAAATTAAATCTTAAGGCATCTTAAAAATAGAAATAAATTAAAAATAATACATACACAATGGCAGTCAAACCCTGGAAATTATTATGTTGGATTACAGATTTATTTGTTATTTATTTTTTAGTTCACAATAAATCAGCCTAACTGGTACGGAAAGAACAAACGTGGTGCTGAATAACAATTAAATAGAAAAATATAACTATTTAATCTATTGCTCTTATATCGTAACACAAATTGTTTTTGAGTTGTAGTACTTCATTTCTTTACTTAAGTATTATTAAAATTGAATACTTGGATATTTAATGTGTTAATTACATTCCAAGGAAAAATGTCTTCAATTAGTGGTTAGTCTTCAATTAAGTCATCAACATAGAAAGAAATATATATATAGTATATATATATACAGTATATATATATATATATATATATATATATATATATATATATATATATATATATATATATATATATATATATCATGTGTAGTAACCCTTTAAAGTTAGATGATGCAGTTAGCCCTATAGCATTTGAGTGTCATCACCCCTTGACCCAACCTCAATTAAATGTTCCAAAAAGATTTGTACAAAAATGAGCCATCTCTTTTGCCTTTCTTAGAAGGCATGACCCCCATCTAATTTGCATGTTCAGGGCTCAAGTTGGTCTAATTTGACTTTCACTTTTGCTTAAGCAGAATTTCTTAGCACCTTCTCCACCACTGCTGCCAGTGTATTGTGATGTATTTACAATATCGAATTACTATGTTCAGAATTTACTGTGTTCCAATTTTCATTTTTCATATTATAACCTTCACTAGGCATTCACGATATGACATTCATGCTTTACTGTTCGACAATCGAATGCCAGTGAATATTGAATGCAGGATTTTCTACAGCATTGACCTTCCTCTTTATTGTATATACAGCTGGATTGATGTGAACTGGCTAATGTGAGACAGTTCTATAAATCCGCCTGTCTTTTTTTCTTGTCAATGAGTAACTAAGTTACTATGCATATAGATACAGATAGATACATACAGTAGGTGACAGCACACCCACGTGTGTGTGTGTGTGTGTGTGTGTGTGTGTGTGTGTGTGTGTGTGTGTGTGTGTGTGTATACGGTTAATAAGTAACCTATTTTTAGCCAGCGCCCACTTGTCCGACCTTGCTGAGCGCATGGTCAGACATGCGGGCGGACGGAAAGATTACTGCCTAACACAGGATTAATCTTTTCTCCTCCTTCCCTCATTACTGCCATTCCAACATCCTATTATTGCTATCACATCAAATCTTAATCCCTTTCAGCCGTCATGAACGCAAATGCTGAAGAAGAAGCCGATTCAGAGTGAATAGCTTCTTTAACTTAAGAGCGGAGCACAGCAGACCTCTGTGACTCTAGCATTCAGTCTGAGAGAGGATGTGAATTTTTAGCATTTATTCTATTCAATATCAAAGAAAAAAGGAATTTCCCTTGCAGGTTGTGTTCTTCATTTCTGACGTTTATTGAATGGAAAGAAATAAAAGATTGAGTTTTTCACACTGGAATTTAGCATTGAGATATTGAAAAAAGTCTGAACATAAAGACTTGTTTTCTGACATTTAGCATATATCAAGTCTGCTATATTGAAATGTCTGAGTGGACGGGGACATGCGCACACACACACACACACAGACTTTTGCTCTCTCTCTCTCTCTCTCTCTCTCTCTCTCTCTCTCTCTCTCTCTCTCTCTCTCACACACACACACACACACACACACACACACACACACATACACAAACACAGCCACCATTTCACCTACAGATTTCTGTGTGTGTGAGTGTAACTTTCTGGGTTCAGAAACATTGTGGTTTCTGATTGTATTATTGTGCAAAATGTGGTGAATGTCTATCTATTAAAAACTGTAAAAAGTGAAATGTACGGTTTAATTATTCACTGCTAATTGCTAATCATAGAACTGTACTAGTGCTACATAAAAGGATTGAGTTTTGAATATCTCTCGCTCCCTCACAATGTGCAAACCCCCTCTCCCATACTGTATAATGCTGACCAGAGCCCCCCACCCCACAGTGTCTTATTAGGTACAAAAATACTCGCTCTTTATGCTGCATTTAATTATAATAAAACATTCTAATGCATGCCTCGGGTCAGAGTTTTAGACAGTACATCACATGCAGGCAGAATAAGCACCAACTAACAGCACCAATTATCCACCACCACACTTATATCACTCTCCACACCATCACTGAGTGAAAATGCTGAGTTCTTTTCCTGAGAAAATGTGTCAATTTAGAGGAAAAAAGTGCTGATTTTAGTCTCAGATTGTCATTAAGAAAATATATACTTACTGCTTTATAAGCCTGTTTTTTTTCTGGGGGTTTCACCTGTAAGAAGATGAATGATTTTCAAGGTTTAACTGAAAATGAATGAATTAATGAATGAATGAATGAATGAATGAATGAATGAATGAATGAATGAGGAAATAAATGAATGATATACGATTATAAGGTCATTAGAATGGCTAGTGATATTCTCTGTGTAATCTTGTATTAAAAATCAGCTGCTCACCAGCACATGTCTTGGGATATTTAAATCCCTGCATTGATATGCTTGTCCCGCTCAAACTCTGATTTTTAGCACAGAGACCAGAATGCTATACTACACTAGATGAGAGGTCAGAAGCTGGAGTTGAAACGTGCCTGGGGTTCAGAAAATTTCTGAAAAAGCAGCTTCAAAATGCCCTGTTTGACTGTGATTATAATTGCCAACATTGTGACTGCACAATTACTGGTTTGAACACAAAAATATCACCCAAGACTTTTGCTCATCAGTAATCACTATATGCAAAAGGGGCTGTGACCTCCTAGGAAAATATGACCCAGCTTCACACATGGCTGTAAGTCACACAACCTCCACAACTAGGTATGGATTTTCACAATAAGAGGCTCTTAAGCCTTGTTAGAGAACCATGCTTCACACACTGTTTAACCTAAATACCTATCTGACTACCCTTCTACATGCTTACATTTAGTTTAGGTACACAGCTATTTACTATTTCTATATGTTTAATATAAAGACATGTTGAGCAGGGATTTGTTGAAATTTAGGAACCAAGAACTTCAGACATTAAATGTTATGTGTATTTGATGTGTACTTATGTACTATTTTCATTCAAAATGTATGTGTACTACAAGTAAACTCTACATAAGTTTATCTCAACAGTAAATTACATGATTGAGCAAAAAGGCATATTTATGACCTAGCTTAATCCCTAGCTGGCCATAAAGAGAGCACAAAATATAATGTCATATCATATCATATCATATCATATCATATCATATCATATCATATCATATCATCAATAACTGTACACACTTGCTAACAATGCAATGCTTAAGTTTATGTTTAAACAATATTTCAAATAAAAAATACGGTTTGTAATGGATCCAAATATAAAGGACCAAATTCAACTATCAAATACATTGAATAAGGAATAAATTGTGCACATTTCTTTTATAAATGTAAAAATAAATAATACAAAGAAGAAGGACTAATCTGCAAACTGTCCTGAGAGTTCCTGGTCCAGCTTCAACCTCAGTGATGCTATAATGCTTCAATTCCAACATGGAAAGTCTATCCACTTTTTTCAACTTGGATGTCTTTACTGTTTCTTTTTTCTCACCAATTGTGCTACTGTATTTCCCTGGCTGAATATTTCCAGGTAATATGTCATTCTGTATGATTTTATACCTTATATAATGTGTGACATGGATGATCCAGTCATAGGTGTATGAGGCTGTGGTGCACAGTAAATAAAATAGATGATTAGCAAGTTGTATGTTAGGATATCAATGTGAGTGTGGGAGTGGAAGAGGATGTTTGAATGGTTTGTATCCGGTTATGTTGCGCCACGGCATAGACATGCTCTCGGCGCATTTGCTAAAGTAAGATTTGCAAAGAGTAAGAGGAAACGAGGGGGTCAGAGCTCTCAGCTCAAATGCTTTGAAGCTCTAAATCCTTTGAGTTTGGTGGAGAGCTGCAGTGATCACAGTCTGTACGATTTCCTAAGATTCTGACATTTCAGTGTGCAGCTCATTGTAAGTACGTGAACACAATACTTTCTCACACACAGATACTTATACTGTGCATTTAAAATTACAGTCACTAGTTCTTAGGTATTAATCAGACTTTCTCTGTGAATATTCAAACATTTAAATAAAGCAATTTTGAAAGAGTAATATATGTGTATGTATATCGGCCAAGGACAGAAAAGTGTATTGAATATATAAAGTCCAGCACATCCCAGCATCTCTCAATGGGGTTAAGGTCAGGACTCTGTAGTGGCCAATTAACGTAAAAGAAAAAAATCCACTGATAGGATGACCTGGTCATTCACTACATTCTGGTGCTTCATTTTACTGCTGCATAATTTTGCTGAGCCGAGACCTGACCACTTGAAGCAACCCCAGATTATAACACTGTTTTCAGAGTCATATATAGGAGGCACTATGCATGATGGGTACATCCCTTCATGCATTTTCTTTCCTACGTAAATGCCCTTATCAGACCACATTAAGTTTTTTTTCCTTTTGCTCCACAGTCCAATCTTCATGCTTCCTAGCAAACTCATGTGATTTCTTCCCCCAATTAGCCTCAATAACAAGTGGCTTTTTTGTGGCCACACAGCTGTTTAGTCCATTTATATTTACATTTACATTTATATTGGTGTGGTGCCTGTATCTAGAACAACTTACATTATCAAATCCTTTAGATCACAATCAATCAAGATTTTCTTGGCAAAAGAGAGATTCTTTAGAGTTGATAACAGTGTATTGGACATTTCCACAATTCCAGTCATTTCAACAATCCCCTTGTTTTTTTCACAGGCTATTAAATTGCCCGTTTGGAAATACAGTAAGATCTTTTTCATGACCACAGGATTCATCTTCCAACATAGTTGCTTAGGTAATGAAAAGCTACACTGTTCAGGGTAAAAGATTTTTTTGCCAACTAAAACATATTAATCACTGCAATAATGATCAAGTCATAACTTCTTACGAATATTACTGTGACCTTTATATATTCAGTATATATACTCACATACTGTTTTATAATTCTGAATGATGCTTTTGTTTTCAATAGCAAGAAAAATCAGGTCTCATCCTGCACAAATATGGTAAATGCGAAAACAAAACAATGCATCAATGCACACACTCACTCTTTGAACAATATTATAGTCAGCGGTGGGGTTCAATGAGAATGAGCACTTGAACTATGGTCGCTGTGTAAGGTATTTCTTGCTGATGCATTTCTGATGTTTATTTTCAAGATCATTGATGTGTAATTTCCTTGGCATGGCTGAGAGAGGGGAGGCTCATGATTACAGCACTGGCATAACCTCATCTGGCAGCACTCCAAAGCATGAAGCCAAAAGCCTCCAGGAGGTGAAATATATATATATAGCCTCATATATATATATATATATATATATATATAGATAGATAGATAGATAGATAGATAGATAGATAGATAGATAGATAGATAGATAGATAGATAGATAGATATAGCCTATTGCACAATATTTATTAAACAATATTAATAATTTGTTTGCCTCAATTAATATATTTTATTTATAAAATTGGCCAGGCTCTTAGATTATCTTTTGGGTGTCCAAACAGTGCATGATGACACTCCCATGTTCCTGGGTGACACGTGTAAGAGCCAATTCCCAGGACTGTATGTGACCTGTTCAGTGAGCGTAATGGAACATGGGTCAGAGAAATCACTCGACCTCAATTCCATCAAAATAATTGTTTGATTATTTGTGAAGCTAGTGAAAAGCTGAAACATTCATCTAAAACCTCAAGGGGCATTGCACTTTTGGACAAAAATGAGTCATGTGTTATGTTTTCTGCTAATAACACTTACATTCTAACAACAGCACAAATTCAGTCACGTAAATTGTGTCTATAAAAGAACGTTACACAAAAAAAATGTTTAACAGAAAATCCCCCAGCATACTAAATTCTAAATATAAAAGAAGTTAATTTGTATTTTGGAATTTAACTTATTTACTTAATCAAGTAATTTGTTTCCTTTTTAGAAAGAATTTACATATTATTGCTTAAAGTGCATATGAGGATATCAGTAGAAACTAAACCTATTTAGTGCATTTAAATGCCATATTACATAAAAATTTAAATACAAATATATAAGTAAAAACATAAATAAAAACATAAAAATAAATTAGATTACTCTTTAAAAGAAAAAAGTAAACACACTGTATGGTGTTTTCTTTTATTTTGAAATGATGCCAAACTTTATAAACGTTTTGTTGTTTTCTTTGGGCTGAATCTATGGAAGCCCTGTCTATGAATCTTTGGAAGCTGTTGTCTCCCTGTTTCTCCATTTTTTCATTCTGCAGCGTGTTTACCTGTCCAGAGCGAGTTTAGCGGGTGGTGCTATAATGTTGTTGAAAGTATCTTTGCTTTACAGAATGTCTTTACAAGAGATTTTGCTCAGTATTGTATATTATGTGAAACATTTATAAATAAAGAAATGTTATATATATAAATATCATTTTATACAGCTAAAATAGCAAACTTTACGTGGAAGAGGATAAGCTGGATATCGGCTGTTTCTTTTAAAAACTACATGACTACAGTTATTACATTGCACACTTCATCTATCTAGTCTTTATAACTACAGTATATGTTTTTGTATTTAGTGACTTAGTGATCACCCACAGGCTGACAAAATGCTGCAATAATCTTTCCTGTGGTATGGGAGCAATTTGCAATTGTTGCAACTTTCAGTATATTTTGCCAACATTATTGTTTCCAAGAGGTGAAACTGAACTGTACAGTTTTGCAGATCACGAGCATTTCTTTTTAAGTTGTTTAAAAAGTTTTTTTTAAATAGTTTTCTTGTATATCCATGAATGCAACATATAATTTTACACTTTAATGCCACGGATTGTCTTTTTAAGTGCTTTCATTCACTTTAGAATTCAGAAGGATTTTCAGGTTATATGTAGTGTAAATTCATATTCAAGGTTTCTTTTAAAATATGATGTTCAAGTGATCAGACCTGAACAGCAGAATTGTGACACTTTTTGATGCAGATACAGTTGAGAGAGTAGAAATTACCTATTCACTACACTCATATTAAAAAACACATCACAGTCTCGCCTTTTATATTATATCCTGTCACATATCACAACACATGACTGAACCTGTAAAATCAGCCAAATCCATGTTAATTTAACTCCTCATTAGTTCACCTGTTGTTGTTTTTTTTTTCTGGTTTTAACTTGTTAAATGTAATCAATTTATAAGGAGCTCAAAGTCAGTACTCTTTGGTCAAAGCACTAGCTTATTTAAGATTCTATCGGAATCCTTCAGTGAACAGCAATAGAAATCTAATTTTATGCAACAGTAAACTAAGAATCAGATTTTGTGTTGTTTAACTGTATGGCCAGCCAGACCAATATGTAGAAATGTCACCAACCGGGAAATGGAGCCATGCATCTCTATTTTTAAACGAATTTACTTGAGCCATCTCAGCTGATATTCAAACCTACTGCTCAATCAATCACAGATAGCCTAATAGGGAATATCATCCTGTGAAAGTAGAAACCTTAGAAATGCTTCCTAATCTCTACTCTCTACATAGGTGCATGTGCTTGTTGCTTGTGTAAGAGTAAGTTTTCAAGAAAGGTTTCTGTTCTCTTCCTGGTATTTATGGCAGTAAACATACTGTATTATTATACACTTCAAATCATCAATTAGACTGACGGAAGTGATCAAAATAATGTAAAGATTACTGTATATACCAGTTTATCCAAGTATGTATTACACTTAACAATGAAGCTGAAAAGTTGTATCTTTTAGTTAGACAATTAAGTTGCATGTAAATCAAATGTTATAAGGACTTCTGATCTTCTGGGAAGACTTTCCACTAGATTCTAAAGTGTGGCAATCGGAATTTGCCCCCTTCAGCCACATTCACAGCATTAGTGAGGTCAGGTCTTGATGAACTTTGTTGTTCAAGTTCAATATTCATATAAAAACATTTGTTATTTATATACAGTATGAGATAGTATTAAAAAAGGGTTGCATAAAAATAATCAGCGCAAAAGATAGCTAAAGTTAGTTAGGATGTTGGTCATAAAAGGATTTCTTGTGTGTGAAAGAGAGTGAGTAAGAAAAGTTGTTATGCTCATGTAGAAGGAACAAACATGCTGAGAAAGCATGTGTGCCTTGATTTTGGTTTTGACAAGGTGAGGATTGTAAAATCTAATAGGTGTTGAGGCTAAACATTGCAGAGTTTCAGGGGAGTGACAGTGAAGAATCATTAGAGATGGTTTTAGCATTATTGTAGCTATACATTAATTTTCTTAAATATTATAGCACAACCACAGAGTGCATATCATTTGAAAGTACCATTACTGTGAATCCTTAGTGTTTTGCTGAAAGCCCACTACAATAAATTCATATTATTAAGCAGAACCAGTGAAAGCATAGTTAAAACAAATGTAAGCTCTTGGACATTGTACTGCAAGAAGTAATACTGATTTTTGCTCTCATAATTAAAAAAAATATATAATAACAAAAGAAGACAGAAGGACCATTATAGCCCTTAACAGTGTAGGTCTTTCATTTAGGGACATTGTAAAGAAAGCCAAGGTGTCAGGTAGAAAACTTTCCTACACCATCAAAGGCACATCAAATATATATATATATATGTTAAATACTTGTTGTCTGCTTTTCCTTCACTCTCCAGTCCAACTAATCCAAACCATTTCAACTGGCTTTAGATTGACTGACTCAAGCAATCTCATCTGAACAGTGAATGTTGAAATATATCTGCCATTTAAATCAGCAGTTTCTAAGGCTGATCATTTTAATTATTTTTCTTTGCAGCAGAGGTAGCTCTTCCTTTTCTGGGACAGTCCTCATGAGAGCCTGTTTCATCATAATGTTTAATAGTTTTGGACTGCACCTGGGGATAGATTTAAAGTTCTTGAGATTTTTCAAATTAACTGACCTTCGTTTCATGAAGTAATGAAGGACTTCTCTTTACTTAACTGTGTTTCTTCCCAAAATAGAAATTTGTGTTACAGTTGTACAAACCATTCCAGATCAGAAGGTCAAGAGCCAGTATCGCCAAGATGCCACTCTTGGGCTCTTGAGCAAGGCCCTCAACCCTCTGTGCTCCAGGGGTGCTGTATCATGGCTGATATTTTATTCTATTCTATTCTATTCTATTCTATTCTATTCTATTCTATCTCATGAATCTGGTGGAGAATTCCATGAGTGTGCTAAGCTGTCCTCAAAGCAAAAGGTGGCTACTTTGAAGAATTAAAAACACAAAACATATTCTGTGTAATGGAATGTTTTGTTTACTAAATAATTTTATACGTTCTTTCACAGTTGGATGTCTTCAGTATTAATGTACATTGTAGAAAATTTGGCAAATAAAGAAAAACATTGAAGGAGATGGTGTGTCCAAACTTTATATACATACATACACCGGATCTGTTTAAAATGTGTTCTAAGCCCTGTGTTTCAGAAGAGCTCTATGTTATAATGAGGGTTATGTTTAAGGAGAGCTCTATGTTATACTGAAAGCTATGTTCAAGGGGTGCTCTATGTTATAACGAGAGCTATATTTTATAATAGGAGCTGTGATTAAGAAGAGGTTTAAGAAGGGCTTTATGTTAAGAATGTGCTCTGTAATGAGCTCTATGTACAATGTGGAATATGTTTAGGACAGGCTTTATGTGGAAGAAGTCTGCGGTGTCCCGGAATGCCTCGATGCTTCCATCAAACATTTATTAGTGCCTGGATGTAAGTCCTGCGGCACGGAGAGACCGGATGCGCAGGTGCGACAGCGAGCCCAACGTTATAATCATGTACGGTGAAACATTTACAACGGCGCACGATCAATTATTCAGCACCACTGCGTCCTGAGAATCCCGAAAAGCCCTAACACTGTTTTACTCGCGATTTGAGTCACGTCCAAAGGCCCTCTAGCGAATCGGCAGGTGATGTTATTCACTGGCCGAGCCCCTCTCCCAGGCTGCACGCTCAGACTAAGTGATGAAGAGGGTAAAAAGACGAGCTTCGTACTTTGCTCTCGCCTGGGTTCGAGGTTAATATGCAGCTCAAGTGTATGTCAGTTGATGCGCGAGAGAAACATTTGCACCAGCTGTGACTTCAGATGAAAGGCCAGGCTCAGTCGGGCTGCACCTTATGAGGCATGCTGTCGGCAGTTCCATCCTAGTCGACGCGTTCACCCCCGGTGCCCCAGACTAGAAATCAGCGGGGATTAGCATTCCGAAAGCGTGGAGCCTGGGAGGCGCTTTGAGGGCCGCTAATTGTTTTGATAGTGACATCTGCGCCGCCGGAACTCAATCGTGTCCCGTCATTCGCTCTCACAATAGCGCGCAAAAACACAGGATCTGAATCCAAGCACCACCGCTCCGTTTACCTCTCTGTACATCTTTAAACAACTGCAACGACTTATAGGTGCTGCTGATCGTTTTATCTATCTCCCTCTCTTTTCCCAACAGACACTGAACATTTTGTGCACCTACTGCGGTACAGCTGTGCTTTTGAGGAAGAGCGTGACTTTCTAACCTCGCTTGACTGTCGAAGCGCACTCAGAGCACTGAGAAACACACAAGACTCTGAAAGCCCCATTTAACCCAGTGTCTGAACATTACAGTAAGAAGCAGGTAGTGATTTCTCTCTCTCTCTCTCTCTCTCTCTCTCTCTCTCTCTCTCTCTTTCTCCTTCTCTTCTCACTCTCTCCCGTTACCTCGTCCTGCTGCGCACTGGCTCTCTGGATCTGCTGCTCCTTGGTAGCCGTCATCCTTAAATCCCGCCGCCGGTGTTGTGGTTGCAGCAGACAATTGCACTGTGGCTGATCTCCACAAACCCACAAATCCCAACAATACAGCGGATTAAGAGAGCTGCTCTGCTCAAGCGTGTTCACACAAACAGCCGGTTTGTGATGGAGCGCGCTTGGTGTCCCGAAGCGGCCAGTGCGCGCTATTTACAGCTAACCATGGACGGTAACGTCTTCCTCCTCTTCTTTTTCTTACTAGTTCTTCTTCCCGGGTACACTCTCTCCTTAAATTCAGCAGAGACAGTTCTGAGAATTCAGACGTGACCAGGAAAGCAGCAGCGTGTAGTGATGATGCTCCTTTTAGGGGGCGGGAGCTCGACCCTCTCTCTCTCTCTCTCTCTCTCTCTCTCTCTCTCTCTCTCTGTTTCTCTCTATCTATCTATCTATCTACCCCCCACACACACACACACAAACATACATTAAAGAAATGCATTAAATAAAAGCTAACCCTTCAGAGTAAAAACTGTTTCTGCATATAATAATAATAATAATAATAATAATAATAATAATAATAATAATAATAGATACTATTATTGTTGTTGTTGTTGTTGTTGTTGTTGTTAAATTAACTATTAGTAGTAGGAGGAGTATTGGTGTTATTAGGGCAACGTTAGTGTAGTTAATTGTACAGCTGGTGATGTGGTGCTGCTGTCCATGGTGCTAAACAGCCTTTTTGAGGTCACAGGTATTCCTTACTAGCATCTGCTGCCTGTGATAATGCTGGTCCTACTGGTGTTAGTAATGGTGTTGCTGTTGTTTTCAGTTGTGCTCTTGCTGCTGGCTGTGTTGGCATTGGGAGTGGTGGTGTTGGTGATGTGTGTTGTGCTTGTGGTGGTGTTATTTGGTGTAATTTAACATTGACAGTGCTGTTGGTGCTATTTTGTGTTGTTGCTATGGTTGTTTGGTGTCCATGGTGTTATTTGTGCTATTGTCCGGTGTTGCTATAGACTCTTTGCTTTCAAATCAATGGCATTGTTACAGCACAATCTCACAGGCCACAACTTCTCATGCTGTGTCATCATGAAGAGCTCAACACTGCCTGTCACTCACTCACAGCAGCACTGTGTGTAACGACAAGACACGTCTTTCATCCCTGATACAGATCAGTCTAAATCCACTCAGAACAATTCACTCATGCTACTCATGATCTCTCTCTCTCCCTCAACAAACATACACCCAAACAGAGAGGGGGAAAGAGACATTCACATGCACTTAGTGTTACCTCAGTTAAGGGGATACATAATCTAGGGATCTTACTATAGCTAATTCAAAATATTAAAATAGGACAGCAATTACTGTCAAATCTTTTAATAAAAGGCACTGACAAACATGTTAATTTTTTTCCACACATGCACCATAGGTGCTTATAGAGTACTGCTAACCATTATGTGCCAGTTATTTTCATCTTTTACATTACCCCTCCTTCATCCACAGGTTCAAGATGTTTCTCAGACTGCAGCTCTGTTTCATATAAAAAATTGTGACCTAGCATTGAGGGCACACTAGAATATCGAACACAAGTAAGAAATGTTGTAAATGTGTCAGCAAGAGGCAGTATTATCCTAAATACAGGATCTTATTTGCACATCATTCTCACAGCATTGGTCTTTTTGATAATGATATCATTGAAATATCATTATGTAACAATTTGTATTATTATGCACAGTGAGATGTGCACTGGGATCATACTAACACATCTAGTAGATATTTAAATAGACCCAACAATCACAAAGGATACAAGAGATTTTGTAAAATAATGCAAGCCAGTCTTTAACAGTGAGATATTGAGCATTCCAGTGTGTTTTAAACAGGAAATAAAACAATGGAATTTGCAGTGGTAAGAAAGTAATCAATGATTATTTTCATATTTTAACAATTCAAGAGCAGTGATTTATTCATTTACAATCATGTTTAGTGTTGTTGAACATCCAGATGTAATTTTCTCAGCAGCCTTTCTTTTTCCTTTTTTTTTAAATAAATTAATTTAAAATTTAATTATGTTACCAGAGAATCAGACAGAGCAAAATCATCTGTCCTAAAGATTCTTTCTGAAACCTTGGAATTCTTTAACACTGACTGCAAAGTGCTGACACTGGACTCTTTCCTTGTATGCAAAATAAACCTCACCTCCTCACAGTTTTTATGGAGCTTCCACCATACAACCCCTTTCTATAAGTATACATTTGCATACATTTACATAAATGTAAGTTAATCTAACACTAAATGTATATAAATTAGGTAATTAATATAAACCATGCTGGTGAAACTATTGACAACAGTATTGTTGTGATATAAAATACTGCAAAATGTTTTGATAATAACAAAATGTATGTAATGTATTTTGTACCATGTATGTATTATATTTTCCAGCCATACAGCCTGGCAACTGACAGTCTCCATTTATCATACTGTGACTCAGATAAATGATGGATAAATGTCGGAATGTGAGTCTGGACCTGTCAACCGGTCTATGTAGTTAAACTTTCAAGTCTTACAGATAATTATTCCAGATGAAGCCTGCATAAAGAATTGCTATTTGGAGCTATATTCATATTGTCAAAGCGAAACAAGGTCAAATTTATAAAGTTTTATCATATGTTTATCTTGAAATTTCTTTTTACATGATCATGATTTGACATACTGAATGACATTCTGTCCAGGATGACCAGAGCTAAGGGACAAACCACTGTCCAAATCATACATTGCAGGTTTTGACATTTAGACATGAATCAATATGTCTGTAGGTGAAGGCAGCATGATGAAACTAGCAGTAATGTGCATAAAGTGCCAAAGCCGTTAAAGCTGCAGGGCCATATTATATCCTACAATTCTTGTTACTGGGGATGATTTGAACACCCATCAATGCCTAACCTCACTAAAAGTGTTGTGGCTGAATGGAATTAAATCCCTACCTCAATGCCCAGATATCTAGTTTGAAAGAATAGGGGCTGTTATTGCAGCCAAGGGGGAAACAACCAGTGTTTTCCAAAGACACATTAGGCAAACGGATGTATAAATACTTCAGGACATTCAGGGCAAGATGCACTATGTTTTTGTGCACTCAGTATCAGATACAAAGAAGATGCATTTGGTGCAAAATTTAATATGTGTTGTGTACGCAAGTGGCATACAAGCCAGATCACAGCACCAATTAATCCTTTCAACTCTAGCCAGTCCCAATCACAGTTGCATCATTTGCATGATTAACTACAGTATTAGCTGTCTCATGCATGTACATCTGGCCCACAGTGTAGTAAACGAGTAAAACTTGCAAATAATCCTCAAAACAGAATATCTCTTTTTTTTTTTTTTTCAAATATGGACAGCAACTATAGCAACCTAAAATGTATGTGTGATTTTCTGTCCTGAAAAGTCAGTACGTCATTTCTCCATTACAGACTGTACTTTTAGTCTGTGCGTGCGTGTGTGCGCATGTACGTGCTTTCTAAAGGTCATCTAATTCAGCTTATTCCTGATGGAGACCTAGATGGAGGATCTGAGCAGCTCGGGAGGGTCAGACAGGGTCACTAAAGGATGGGGTCTAAAAAAAATCTAAACCTGAGAGTACTGCTGAAAGGAAAGTTTGCACCAATTTTAAAAGGAAATGCAAAATCAAAGCCCACAAGACCCATTATTCGCACATAGTTCCACGTTCGGATAATTAAACAGATGTTACAACACCTGCTCATCTTATTCACTTCAGTTGTGTGGCTTTCTGCCATATTAGATCACAATAAACGGAAAATACAGCTAAACCTTGATAATTAAAAATATTTTTCTGCTCATTTGAACAAATAACACTGAGTCCATGAATCAGTAAATACCCTGTGGATTAAAGTAGAGACAGGTGATTGGGTGGATATTGATTTTTTCCACTGCAACAAAGTACTTTGGACCACTAGGACATGGTGGCTTCGGCTTATAGACACAATTAAATAATAACGAAGAATCTTTACATTTCCATCAAATTCAGTAGAAGAAAATGATCTCTGAGCATCTGCTCCGATCACACTGGTGTACACTTAGCAATCAACCCAACTCAGAAAACCAACAACCCACCCACTGCCTCTCTCTCTCTCTCTCTCTCTCTCTCTCTCTCTCTCTCTCTCTCCGATATCATAATGTAATCAAAATTGCAGCAGGCTCCTAACTGAGTGAGTGCATGAGCAGACAGATCACAGCCCTGTACATTCATGCACAAACAAGTGCACTCTCACACATACTTACATATACAGATGAAAGAAAGGATAAAATGCATAGTCTATTACACATAAGCAATAGAGGCTCTGTTCACAATACTTTTGGGATCCTTTAAAGCAGGCATCAATTGATGATGGCCTCATATACCCCAGGAGACTAAAACTTACTATAAATGTGCTGCTCACTTATAGATTACTTATAGATAGATTACATCCCTATTTATTACACTATTCATTGCATCTTTTTGCAATTTACTGTAATAGTTACTTTGCATTATTAATATGTGCAAAATTGTTAAATACTTTTTTTGCCACACATGCACCACTCTCTTATGTTGTTTGCATGTGACCTCAATATATATACAGTTATCCACTCTTATAAAGCTGAAGAGGAATACTAGTGTTGCACAAGAACCTAAAATTTAAACTCATCCTGGTAGTGATCAAGCTCATCTACTTTTCTTCTTTAGATCCTAATTAGAGTCATTAGAGCCACTGCACAGCGGCAAGGTGGTGCAGTGAGTATTGTTTCCGCCTCACAGCTTCAGGGTCACGAGTTCGATCCTGAGCTAATGTCACTGTCTGTGTGTGTCCTCCCTGTGTCCCTCCTGGTTTCTTCTTTTTTCTCTTGTTTCCTTCAACCTCCTGAAAACATCTTTATCTTTAATTCTCTACTGCCTCATACTCAGTATTGTATATATTAATGCATGTATTGTGTGTCCACTGTGTAGATTTCTTGTAATTTTTAACACTGCAATTTATCCCAGGATCAACAAATGCATTTAATTTAGTTAAGGTTCTGTGTTGTAAAGTGCTCAAGTTTATAACAAGAGTATTTATATAAGAAGGTTGTGCTTTTCTGGTGTCAGCTAATAGGCTGCTGCATTCACAGTTTAATTAAGTGTAACAAATAAATGTGCAGTCATCAGGATTATAGTAACACACCATAAGACATTACCACCTAAGTGTTTTGGTGTTCCGTGCCAACTGCTAGTTTTCCTTAATAAGTGCAGTGTGTGTAGAGTTCACATGATTGCAAACATCAATATGACATGTTGATTTAGCAAGGAGCTGATTAACAGTGGACCTATGCTCATAGACTACACAGGAAAATGTAGAAATTCATCAAATATAAAACTCCTCAATGCAGAAATATAAAGCTAAAAGCAAAGCTTACAGAATTGTGAAGAAGTGCAGGTGAATACTGTTCAAATGTAATGTAGCAATAATCTAAGTCTAATTTGGCAACACATGTAGTGAATAGATTTTTCCCTTTTAAAATTTGGAAATGCACATGCACCATGAACTTGGGTCTTTATTCTGCCAGGAAAAAAATGGTATTGTACATGTAGAGGTTTGTTCCCTGAGGTGAAAGCAATGTAGATGTAAATGATAAAGTCCAATTATACACCTTAAAAACCCTTTTTTATAGTTACATTACATTCTTCCTATACCACAATCTACAAGTATACAAGAAATACCCTTAAGGGTACCACTGCAGTGACAAACATTTTAACTCTGAAAAGGTACAGTTAAGTACCATTTTTGTCCCTGAGAGCGCTCTGTATGCACAAGGTGCAAGATGTGACAGTTTGCCTTGAATCAATAAGAGGAGGTTACAATTACACTCAATCTATCACACAGCATGAACATTCTCATCAATCACAGACCCAAAGGCACCAGTCATTAAAGATCAGGTCAGATTTCAGTGCATTCGCAGTGACAGATCAGGTTTTGCTGGTGCCAAAGAGACTTTGAAGAAACAATTGTGCTTCCAGCCTTTATTGAAAGTTTGTAACTTGATTATAGTCTCTACTGTTTTGGCAGATCGTGCTTATTACACAACGAGTCAATAATAATGCTAACGACATTAGAACGATCACGGCTTAATATGTTATGAAGGGTGTAAACTAAGAGTCAGTGAAAATGTTTTCCCTAATGCTAAACTGATTTTTGTTTGTTGGTGTAAATCAGCTAAACAAGCCTTATATTCTCTTCTGACATTTGAAAATGATCATCATCAACAAAAGAAAATCATCAGTGTAAGTGTTTGATTTTTGGGTAAACATGTCAGATTATTTGCTGTATTTGAACAAATGTCTTGATTTTGATTTAATTTTATTGTTATCAAGCCCAAAAGCACCATCAGTGATATTTAAAAAAAAACTACACAGGAGTGAGGTTGGAGCTGATTTCTTTCTAGTCCAGCCTATCCATTCCCACAGCCTATACATTCCCACAGCCTATCTGCAGCAGCTCTGTGAGGTGATGACACAGAGTGAAACACCCCTATAAATGGTCTGATATTTTTTGCCAGTGTTACTGATGTATCTATAACCAGCCATCAGAGGTGATTAAGAAGACGGACATACAAAATATGCTTTTTTATGTGTCTCCCGTCAAATATCATGCTCAATGATTGTCAATATTTCAAACCTTCCCCCTTTTTAGAAAAGCGATAATAATAAAATAAAGCATTTTTGGTTCATTCATGAGAATTTATATTTTTAATCTCAGTACAGTGAAAACATATACCTTTTATATAGTGAAAACTTATACAGATACAGTATTAATACTGATCATTCAGCTGTCATTTAAATAACTGTTAACTGTCTAATGCCAAAATTAAATCCCTTTTGTGCTTGCATGTGTGTGTAAATATATGTGTGTGTGTGTGTGTGTGTGTGTGTGTGTGTGTGTGTGTGTGTGTGTGTGTGTGTTTTCAGCAAATACTTTAGCATTTCTGCCTTTCTTGTGAACCCTCCATGCAAAAGAGGTTAGACATATATCGATTTAACGTCGGTTTTCTAATCTGTGTGAGTTCAGAGATTTGTGTCAGTGGAAGAATTTACAAATCTGTGTGAGCTGTGCTGATCATCTATATCTAATCGATTGGCTTATGACATCCGTCAGCTTGAAGGTTCTTGTCTCTCTTTACCGATTAGCTCTCCCTGTTACCAAGAGGAATGTGTCTGTGAGCTCAAACATGACTGAATAATGGAGGGCTGACTGCATGAGTCCTTGTGAGTAATGACCAAAATTAGTCAAGTGCTACACACAGCCGGTAAGGACTGTGGTACTTTCTGTGACTATGGTTCATTTTTCTCATCAGAAATAAAGTCAAAGATCAAAAAAAAGTTAGACATTTCATTTGATAAATATTAATATAATTCTGTGTGACTATTGAAATGCCTGTGGTGCACCATATGACTTTATATTTTCAAATACTGGTGCATCTGCAGCATTAAAAGTGGACTCAAAAACAAGATATGCTATTCGCTTCATTAAATTATTTCAGGTGCAAAAATCATACATTGGGGTTACTTAGTTATTATTCTTGATAGTTCTTTTTTTTTTTTTGCTTTTACGAGGACGGTGTGACGTAGGGACTGTGCGACTGTTATTTCATATTCATGAGATCATTAGGCATTTAACTGCATGGGGCACGATCGCAGGCTGTCTGCTACCAAAACAATCACAGCTTGCTAAACACTGTAGACAATTAGGCAGGTAGGATGACTTTCAATGAAAGACATGTGGTGCAGTTGATTTTTAAAAAGCAATGGCATCCAGCTTGGACAAATTAGTATGCAGAGTGAGAAGGTGTACAATAATAAGCTCATTGTCTGAAAATAATGGTATTGTACTGGTCTAGTTATTAAAGTTATAACAATGTAAATGTCTGCTCAAAGGTATAACAGTCCAATTATACACCGTTAATTCATTGTCTAATGCTTACAAATTTTATTTAGCAAGCCACTAATAATGATGGCCTTTTATACATCTGTGCTTCATGTACACTTTACACGTAGCTGTCCAAACAGTGAATCAGTGTATCTGGTCACATAATTTGGCCCAATATGAAAATAGTTTTTTTCCTAATTAGAATTTTGAGAACTGCAAACTTTATACAAGCTCTTAAATTTTTTATAAAGGTTTCATATTTAATTAATAACAAACAGAGTAAAAAGCATAAAATGTACATTACACAGATATAGACTCTGTGTTGTGATGAAAAAACAAGGCACTGTAGGGAGCAAATCATAAAGTATTTATTAACAGTTCAGACACAGCACACCAACACATTCCAGCTTAACTGAGCTTACTGCAGACTACAGAAACTCATACTCTTTTTACTTTGTCCTTAATGTTATTTCAGCCCACCCCAAGGAGCATGCAATCATTGTCTATTTCCTCTCATGAGGCAGTGCAGCACCACTTTTGTCTCTTTTTGCCAATTACATAAGCTTCTTTGGTCCTTCTCTGCACGGCTCAACAACTTTTATTGTTATTCTCCTCTTCGTTGCTTATCTCTCGCACCAAAACCAAATAACACGTTATTTATAAAAGGAGCAAGAGTATGTTTGTTGAATTTCAGACAAATTAACTTGCATAACATCAAAACCTTTCCTGAAACCTAAACATAACTATTAGGTATGTTATACTCTAACACACTACATTAAAGGTCTTCTTTACTTTAACATTATACTGTATAACAGTTTGTTCCGGTGTACTATTTTAATCGGTCCTGCGGTCCAAGAGTGCTTATAATTTCTATAACTGTTTCAATGTGTGCATCATTCCACTCAGTTATGTTACTATAGTAGGTCCCTGTGGACTCATTCCGTATAACCACACTCTTGGTGGTAAGATATTTCATAATGATTTAACAAATTAATTACACTATAAGTAGCAAGAGCATATTTAATTACACTAATATGAAATGATGTTGATAATAAACCAAACAAGCCAATAACAAATATCTGCATGAACCAACATTTAATGCATCAGTGACTAAAATTAAGTCCATAATGAATGACATAAACCTGGTGTACCTGTTGACCCATGTTCAGTACTGTGTTGTCATGGTGGTCACTGTGATTTCTGTAACCTTTTTTAGCACAAATCAAAAACTAAGCATGACTGTGTTCAGTGTTCAACTGAGGACAAATGTAAGAGAAATATAACATAAGACAAACACCAGAAGTAAATGAATGAAACATTTTATTGACAGACTCTCATATACCAAAAAACATCATTGGATCTTATGAGGTGGAAGCTTAGTGGTTAACGCATTAGACTTTGAATACAAAGGTCCTGAATTCAAATCCCAGCCATATCAAGCTGCCAAACCTGGGTTAACACACACACACTATTTCTAACTCGGTCTCTCAGTCTCATACCTTTTCCCTGTTCTCACTGCACTCCAGGAATAGCTCCTTATTCCCCTGCACAGGAGGAGAACTGAAAGACGAACGATGCTGTATGAACGGTGAGGGAAAACCAGAGGAAGGAGGATAGGTAATCCACCCTCTCTCAGTCAGAGTACATATGTTTGTTTCTGTTACTCAGGAGGCAACATACTCATACAGAACACATCAACAATACACTAGCTGTGCAGACAGCGTTGACCCAAGATCTGTCTCTTTCGCATTTCTACTCTCCTCATATGTATCGATGGTGCAGTTGCTGATGTGTATTCAGTGTGTCTACCTGTGCTGTGGGGGTTGGGATGGGCAGTACTGCTGCAGCTGTTCTCGTTAATGTGAGATTGGGTCAAGTCCTATGGGACTGGCAGCTAATTTCTCTGGGTCACAGTGATAATTGCTGAAGCACCCACTGGATTCCACACTATTAATGAAGTTATTTAAAACGTGTTGCCTTTCACCATCTCATTCCTTCAATCTCTCTGTTAATTGGTGGGGGACACTTTCTAGCAAAAAAAAAAAAAGATATATATAACTTGTAAATTCTGATATGCAGGCTCAGCGTAAAAAATACAGCCTCAAAATCATTAGAAGTATTTTTCACATTTTGATTTAAATGCTGCTGAGAGAACCCTGAGCCAAGTTTGATAAGTTCAGTAGTAGTTTTTTTTTTTTTTACAACCAGATTAATAATGTGTAGAACTTAAATATTGTAATCTTTTTCAAGCCAAACACTCTCTATTAAAAACATTTAATGAAATGTTCATTTAATTAGATCTTATTTGAGTACAGATGGTGTTGGGAGATTTGTCTAAAACAAGCAGAAAGGAAATAATGGGAAGGAAAAAAAAAAAAGATGAGACAAGGAAAGAGACAGCGGTAATGTGAGAACCAGCCATGTGTTCTACAGCTCACACAAGTAATGGCTAGAGCTGTGCAATATACTGCATTCACTATAACAGGCTTTGCCAAGTTTTGTCCCTAATTTGCCCTATGAGACCATTGTTTAAATAATAAAAAAAAAATACTGCTGCAGGAATTCAATTGTATCTAATGAACAGGTGGTTTTAAGTTGCAGCACACTGATCATATACAGTGAGTGAAAATGTGGGTAGTTTCGTAGGCTGAAATGAACAGCATCAACAGAATGTTTATTTTCAGCATATTTCTTTTATTACTAACTGGTCACTATAAAATTCTTCCCATGTGTATTTGCTTATTTGTCTTAATGCAATAAAACAAGAATAAAATGGATATTAAAAGGATATGAATAGTCTTTTAGCTTTAAAATCTGTTTAAAAAATGAAATTCATTGTACTGTAGTGAAGGCCAGCTGATGGAAGTATGATGCAAAAAATGATGCTTATTAATGCTTTTACCGCCACAGCCAGGTAAACAGACCAGGTTTGAATCACAAGACATCTTACATATATAAAGTTGCATGCTCAATTCAATTCAACACTGCAAGAGACATTGTCATAAAATCTAGGTGCACTATATTTAGAAGCCTAATGAGCAAGGTGACAGAGGCTAAGTAAACTCCCTGGTAACATCAGGAAGAAACCTTGAAAAATTGTGGATTGTGGAATTTGAAATCATTATTTATATAAAACTGATACTGTAAAGATAAATGGTACTAAGTGTATTCTAAAGTTCCAGGATTATTGATGTACATATCACAGAGGACCTTACCTGGACTCTAAACATGGCCTGCCTAGCCAAGCAAGTCCACCAGTGTATCCAGTTCTGGCAGAGGTTGTTGAGAGCTAACCTCTCTTTTTCCATCTTTGCCATCTTCTAAAAGGGGACAATAGAGATTGTTCTGACCAGCTGTTTCACTTTTTGGTATAAGAACTTCAGAGTCTGAGATAGTGAGTAAAGGTAACAACAAATAAAAAGAACACTGGGGTCTCTCTACCCAACATAAACACTTTTGCCAACCATAAGGCAAGAACATTGTGACCTTTGTCTCATGGATCCATGCCACCACCACCAGACTCCACAACAGTTTCTTCCCTGTGCCAGACAAAAAACCTAAACACATTGCTGTCTCCCAGCACTCACCTGAACTAATCACTCACCATTGTACAATTATCATTGTACATTGTGCACCATGTGACACTTTTACTATTATGAGGCGCTTGGCTTCTAACTTTCCCCACAATATTGCTGTTACACTTTCTCTCCAGTCTTCACCATTTGTAGCCCTGCACTGTGCTATTGTATGTTAAAATGTAGCACCATGATCCTGGAGAAATTACATTTTATTTCACTGTTTCACAAAAATGTTAAGGAAGTATGGTATTCATTATAATTAACAAAAATGTCTAACTATCTGCTCATAGCATTGATGCTAACTATCCCATTACTCACAACTAAGAGATTCAAACCATGAAATGCCCCTGTGCACAAAGCAAGCTTCATGGAGATGTCTATGAGAAGGTCTCGTGTAGCCTGCTATAGAGCTCTGACCTCAACCTCACCAATAGAATGAAATGAACTGACTGCACCCCAGGCCTCCTCCCCCTACATTAAAATCCCTGATTTTACTGGCGCCCTTGACGCTGAATGAACACAAATCTCCACAAGTACAATCCAGAATCTAAATATGGAATGAGATGTTTTAAAAGGATATATGAATCTTTTTGAACATCCCATTCCACATTCTAACATTTACTGGTATAATAAACTTTGTAATGAAGAAAATCACATAAATGGACATTCTGGATCTGAGGTAAATGTATTTAATGATCTACAATTATTGGTTCAGGCATTTTACGATGGTTTTACATGAACATCTCAAAGAAAACCCTATAGAGATTATACAGCAAAAAAAAAAAACTCATGGTGCTTGATGTAATCTTCCTTCTCTCCAAGAAATATTAATGTTTCAAAAATTCTCAAGCACATCCTTATGCTACTACTGGAAAGCAGCTGAAAATATAAATGGCCTTTTTTATGGTTCATTTATGCAAATGTGATAATGGCATTACCATGATCTCCCTTTTCTCTTTGTTTTCAAGAGAGAATCTCTCTATCTGCCTGTCTCGAGCTCTGTCTCTCGTTTGCTTATTCTCTCTCGGAAAGCTTTGGCAGTCAAAACCAAAAGCCAATACATCTCATGAATTTTAATAGCAGCGAATGTAGGCAGAGCCTGTAGATACTCGTCCCATCAGTACACTCCAAGACCAGGCTCTCTCTCTCTCTCTCTCTCTCTCTTTCTCTCTCTCTCTTACTGTAATCTGACTCAGGAAGTATCGATTATGTGGTAACAAATTTAACCAATGTTAAACTATGATGATTTATATGTCTAGTATGGAAAGACATTGTTTAGAGTGCTGTTCTGAAGAAACCACTTCATTCAACACCTTTGATTTGTCTATGCACGCTTCATCCCCACGTAACTCTTCACTCGTTCTGGTTCATTTAAGCCAGGCGCATAGACTGCTCAATACAAAGTCTCTTATCTCCTCTCATAGCCTAGTGCATCTGTCTTCCACGATCTCATTTTCCTCCTGATTGCCTGGAATATTATCTCTTACCACAGAATTGTTTCTCCAACAGTAGAAAAAAAATGATTTCTTCATATCAGGCGTGTCATTTGATTGTCTCTCAAGTCATTCAAACAAAATTGTATGGGGGCAACTTTAATAGGCACAAAGCATGTTGCAAAGATAATTCTTATTTAGCCAGATAATCATAACTGTCAAGGCAGATAAGATTTAACATAACGACAAAACATACTACTTTTAACAATAATGTACTGCCTTCCAGCAACATGGTTGCTTATGGTGACTGAATGTGTTTTATTGTAGAATGATAAAAAAACATATTGTTTTATCTTAAATCTTATATATCTTTACAATGGCTAGCTGAAGTGTAATGTAGCTCAGTGTTGTTTTATGTAGCACCTGAAGAAACATCTAATTTCACTGTGTATATATGGTTGAAATGACAATGCAAGCTTCTTAACTTGACAGTATCGGTCAAAAGTTCGGATACACCTTACGCGTTTATTTATTATTTTCAACATTGTAAATTAATACTGAAGACATCCAAGCTATGAAAGTATATGTATGGAATTATGGAGTAAACAGAAATGTTTTTAACAACCCAGAATATGTTTTATATTTTCAATTGTCCATTAAAGCTACATTTAATTTTGATGAAAGCTTGGCACACTCATTTGATTCTCTAATCAGATTTACAAGATAGTCAAGTGGAATAGTTTTAATTCACAGATGTGCCTTGTCAAGAGTTAATTTGTGACATTTCTTGCCCTCTTACAGTTTTTCTTAGTTCTTAATATTTGCAAACCAGTATGTACCTTTCTCAAAACAAATAGTACAAATAGCACCCAACAATGGATTAAGTTCATCTCTTAAAACTAAGAATTTGTGTGAAGTATCCTTGCCATCAGAATAACAAGTCAGTTCGCATTGTTCACAAACAAGATAGTAAAAAAAATGTTTGGATTACAATGATTGAAAATGCTCAAAGCTGAATTTTTTCTGTATGGCATATATGAATTTCAACAGCACAAATGTATGTGTTACTGTATGTGGGATATAGATTGCAAAAGACTGGACAGAGTTTACACTTGTATTTTAATAGTGTTCATTTCCTGGTTGTTCAAATATTTCCAGAAATTGTAATTCTGTGTGTAATTGTAAGTCTGCATACGCTTGGCAGTTGAAGGTTGACGAGATTCACCTTTGACCTGTTTTAGATTTTGTACACTCCCCTTCATTAGTGACATTCAGGATTCATCTGCATAATTTATCAATACAAGACATATTTACAAAAGAAAAATTATAAAATAAATGTGAAGAAGATAAGCTTGACAGATTATGACAACTGATTTAACCATTTTGCATTCAATGTCTTATGCAATGAAATATGCCTAGATGTTTTGGGGTTAAGACTATTGAGGTGAGAACCAGTATAATATATTATCTGGTTCTCACCTTATTAGTCCAATGAATTAGTCCAACATAACAAACCACTTATAATGTAGGAAACAGCAGATAACTGTACACAATCAGTTAAATAAATGTACCAAAGCAGTCACGATTTGTTGGAAGCAATCAGAAATGCTTTTGCAATGTGACTACATGGTGTGGAGGTTAAACAAGTATTTTTCAGAATTACATTTCTGATCCGAGAAATGCTCCAAAGCAACTGAGAAAAACTGTAATTTGGTAGTAATTTGTAATTTTTAAGTGGTCTTGCACAGAGGAAAGAATGAGTACAGAGCCAATAGACCTATTAATAGTACCACTAATACACAAATTCATTTTAATCCATTTTTTACTTTAAGAAATGAATGTCAGTTAATCCAGAAAAATCTTAAGAACTTTAAATGTGTTCCCAAGTGTAGTTGCCAAAATCATCAAATGCAATGATCAAACAGGCCTATGAGGACCATCCCAGAAAAGGATGACCAAGAGCTACCTCTGCTGCAAAGAATAGTTTTACATAAATGCTTTTTAGAGTTCAAGTGGCAGATATATTTCAACATCCACTGTTCCAAGGAGACTGCATGAGTAAGGCATTCATTGCAAAATTGCAGAAAAGAAACCATCACTTCGAAAGAACAACAAGCAGAATAGACTTGCTTTGCCACAACAAAATAAGGAATGGACATTAGATAGTCCTTTAGTCTGAAATTAATCAGATTTTTGTTTTTAGGGGTTTTGCCTTGTCTTTGTTAGATGTAGAAGGGTAAATGAACAGAATGGATAGTTCCCACTGTCAAGCATGGATGAGGAGGTGTGGTGGCATGGGATGCTTTGCTAGTAATACTTTTGGTGACTTGGGCACACTTAACCAGCATGGTTACCACAGCATTTTGCAGTGGCATGCATCTCATCAGGTTTGTATTAGTTTGGACCATCAGATGCTTTCCAACAGGACAATGACCCCAATCACACCTCTTATTAGAGTTATTAGAGGTATCTCCAAGAAGGAAAACAATAGAGTTCTGCATCAGATGACCTGGCCTCCACAATCACCCAAGATCTAAACCCAGTTGAGATGGTTTGGGAGGAGTTGGACTAGCGAGTAAAGGAAAAGCAGCCAACATGCACTCAACACTTCTGGGAAGATTGTTAGACAACTTTTCCAGGTGACTACCTTATGAGGCTGACTGATAGAATGCCAATAGTGTGAAAAGCTACTTTGAAGTATCAAAAATCTAAAACATGTTCTTTTTTTTTAACACATTTTTCTTTACTATATAATTTAGTAGGTGTTCCTTCATACTCTGGCTGTCTTCACTATTAAAGTACAATGTTGAAAAAAAGAAAGAAAGAAAAAAGGGAAGGAGATAGTGTGTCCAAACTTTTGGTATCCTAGTCAAGGTCACAGTGGATCCAGAAACTATGCAGGGGTAAGAGAATGGCCTCCAGTCTATTTTAGGGCATTAAGCACACACTCAGACATACACATGCACACCTTTTATAGCCAAGCCATCTACTGGCATGTTTTAGGAGGTTTATGAAAAATAACAGAATCAAAAGAAACCTTAAATAAATATAGAAAAAATGGCAACACCGTGCTTCCTTAACATATATACTGTGTATTTTTTGAACAACATGATAAATAACTACTGTAAAACCACAAGAAACCATTCGGCAATTACTGAACCCAGGTATTACAAATTATTACACTTTTATATTGTATTATGTTGCTCCATAACCTCACCCCACTCCTAACCCCCAAACTCTTACCATTACATTCTCACGCTTGATGTTTTATAACCCACAAAACTCTAATGTCTATCAGAAAGCAAGCTACAAGCCAGTGCTTCACTGAAAGGCATCATGCTACAGTAAGATATATTACATCTCTTAAAGATAAAAAACATAAAGATTGCATTAAAATACGAACCATTGAATAATCACTCAAACTTATGCAGAATGGCAGCTTGAGCACAAAAGGCCTAGATGAATGCTGTGACTGTGGAAATACAAGGAATATTTTCGAGCTGTCAAGCACATTTAAATCAAACATTGTTTTTTTACACATTCCAATCAGATCAGATTAAATCAGATGTACTTTATTTGTCCTGGTGAGGGAAATCTGTTTTGAGCGTACACATTTTAGAGGCCAAAGGGAACATAAACCTTGACGTATCGAACTAGATGGAAGTAATTAAAATTCTTGATAAGCATGAGAGATGGGTCCATGGGTCCAGAGTCATTGGCAGTTTGAGAGCTTTGTTGAATATGAACTGAGAAAAAGTATGGTGGTCATTCACACAAACCATCTTCATTGCTGTGTGTACCACATGATTCATCTAAAACTTAAGGCTAACTGTCCGATTAACAAATCTGGATGCATTCAACAAAGGTGTAATAAAACACCATCATAACTCTCTAAAAATCTTAACTGTGCAGAGGTGGCACATTTTTTGTTAGTTATCAAAATGCACATTTCACTATAGGCACTTACCAAAAGGAAGGTCTAGGACAGGTCTCCGAGGCAACCTGTCTAACAGGCTCATTTTTGGTCACAAAAAGTAAACTGTTGCCCAGTGACTTCGACTAATTGCAAGACCATATGGAAAAATAGTACATTTTAATAGTATTATAATGGAATATACTATCCTTTTGCAAAAAGACGAAAGGCAGGATTGTTTTAAATTGGCATCTAGATTGGCATCTATACTCATTGGTATCCAATATGACTAAGAGTAGTATATTTACACACCCCTGAGGTGCTCCAGTGTTTATGGACCTGTAATCTAAAAGGATTAATGGATTTGGAAATCCTTAGCAGAATCTTGCAAATTGATCATACAGTATTTACAGGAGAACTCTGTTGCCCTCTTGTGTTAAACTACTGCTAATGCATCATTGAGCGTCCAATGCCTAATGTCTACCAGTACCGTTTAAATCTCTTACTGTGAATAAATATATCTAAATCATTGGAACTGTTCTATACCATCTATGTACTCTATATACTATGCCTGTTCAATACACATTTAACGTAAGCGCTGTTTAATCAATAGGGGCAAGGGGTGAATATACTAAAGCTATTGATGTAGTTATAGATTTGTGGGATTTTCTGCCTCCAACATAAATGTACCTGTCAAAACTATTGTCATCACAGTAAACAGAGGCTAATAGAGAAAAATGTGCCTGCAACAAGAGCAGCATCACTCTGTCCCTATGCCATCACCTACTCATTTTTATATCCAAGCAGATTGACTTGAAAAGTAATGTAATTTCCTGGACTGACCATGACACCACAGCATATGACCATTCATTACTCTGCTGAAATGCATGGTGTCCTTTATTATTACACATTGACAGCAACAAGCTTTCTTTGCATTTAGACGGCAGAAAATTGAATGACAGACAAAAGAACTTGGCAGTGTGCCACAAGCATGCTTTAGTAATTTATACTATTATAGATTATACAGTCTGTGCTTTTTTCATGCTCAATAATAACCGAATGCAACATCAATAAAGTTAGGAATTAAATTTGATCAAATCAATGTGAAATTGTATTTTGTGTAAATTTGGTTTCAGCTGCGAGTACTTCTTTTTAGCTTACACTCTCATGAAGTTCAAGCCATTACTTTTGCTGAACTCTGGGACATTTAAACTGAAATCACTTAGATTTCTTTAGGACAAGCATTTCACATATTGGATGCTATTTCAGCCTGAGCTATTCTACTTCTATCTGAGCTCATTATCCATCAGAAACTCATTTATTACACTCTCTTTAATATGTCATAGAAGATAATAGCAAAACCACCAGAGCATGAATTAAATCTGAACCAAGAGGCACACTCTTATAAAAGTGCCTCAAAAGCACCATACTAAAGTACACTGTCCGAGACCTCAGCAAGCGGAGCATCATTTCTTTCTAAAGTCAGGGTTTGCATGCATCGGTAAGCAAAATAATCTTCTGGGGGTTTTTATTTTTTTCACTTTAAGTACCTCTTAGTTACAGTTTCACTCAAAGAAAAAAAAAAAATAATAAAAAAATAAAACATTGCATTATTTGAACAGAAGGTTTCACCTATCACCCCTTTCCAAACAAACAGACTGGGGAGCTGGGGAATTTGGAGGCTAAGTAAACATTGAATTCTTTGTCATTTTCTTTCTTTCTGTGCAGTCTTTGCAGTGTCGCAAGGCACATTATCCTGATAGGCAAAGGCATTAGGGATTGTCGGTGCAATGAAGGGGTTTACTTAATCTGACACAATGTTTAGGTATGTGCTACATGTCAAGGTAACATCCACTTCAATGCCAGAACACTAATGTTTCCCCGAACATCACACTCAGTCATCCAGCTTGCTTTCCTACCATAGCACTTCCCGGTTCTATTTCTTTCCCAGATAAGAAAACATGATTTATCAGACCAGGTCACCTTCTTCTTTCGCTCAAATTAATTACGGACTATAAAGCGCACCCATATATAAGCCGCACCCACTGAATTTTACAAATATTTTTATTTTGAACATAAATAAACCGCACCTGTTTATAAGCCGCAGGTGTCTACACTAATGTACTTTATACAGGCTTTAACGAAAGACACGTTACACACGGTGTAACGGGTGAAATATGTTGCGCTTCCTTTAGGATCATAGCGGTATTTTGGGAATAGCATGCCACTGCATTCTTCCGGTATTACTGCGTGTGTTCAAGACCGAGGAATATGTCCTTATTATTTTCTGATGCTCATTTTTAAGTTTCTCTGACTAACCCATAACGCTGTTGCCAAGAAATATAAAAAAGCACGAGTTTTGGAAACCTGTCTGTGCTTATATGATTTCTGTTGCAACTGGAATTAGCGAGCTCTCCCTTCACCCAGACTCAACGCGTTACAACGGCTTGTATCTAAACTGTAGCCTACCAAGAAGGTAATTGTTCACTGTCTTCCTCATTCCTTTCACAACAATTTCCTTCGAGAGTTTATCTTTTGGCATCGTGGTGCGTTTAAAAAAAAACGTTTTTTCTCCCGATGCCGTGCAGCTCAGAACACAGGTGAGGTGCGTTTTTTCGTTTTCGTTCAGAAATGTCATTGGTCTAATGTTATGTCGCTCAGTTTTTTGGCTTGAAGTTTGTGAAACCGGGAAAAACCAAGAAAAAATTCATAAATTAGCTGCTTCGTTGTTTAAAACGTGTGAAAAACGTAGCGACTTATAGTCCGAAAAATACGGTAAATGTATAACAAAAGGCTGGAAAAGTAAGCGTTAACAAAAAGAAACATGGTTATTATTATTAGGGTAATAGAAGTGTCCGGGTGTTGAACTGCCCTTCTTGCAATTCAGACATTTCACCTTTTAAAACACATTTGGCTTTTGGAAGTAGAATCCTTTATCAGACATGAATTGGACAACATTTCTCTCCCAAACCAATCTCTCTCATCAACTGGCCTCCTCAGTTCTAAGACATATGCAGACTGTAGTTAAAAGCAGAGGAGAACATGATAAACATAGATGTTAACATAAAACATGGTAAACATAAATCTGTCCCACATTTTATGAAATGTGTTGTGGCCATCAAATTCAAAATGACCTTATTTTTTTCCCTGAAATGGTACATTTCCTCAGTTTAAACATTAATTGTGTTCATGTTTTATT